>NW_027226798.1:0-65288 GCF_037783145.1 Equus przewalskii
CGCTGTACATGCAAAATCACCTGCCGGCTACGCCGGAAACACTTGGCGAACACTCCGGAATCACCTGCCGGGCATGCCGGAACCACCTCTCAGATATGCCAGAACCACGTGCCAATGACCCCGGAAGCACCTGCCGAGCACGCCGGAACCACCTGCTCGACTCGCCAGAACCACCTGCCGGACACGCAAAAATCACCTGCCGGCTACGTCACAACCAGTTGGGGAACACTTCGCAATCACCTGCCGGGCTTGCTGGAACCACCTGCCGGTCAGGCCAAAATCACCTGCCAACTACGCCAGTACCACTTGGCGGACACTGTGGAAACACCTGTCGGGCCGGCCGGAACCACGTCTCAGACGTGCCAGAACCATGTGCATGAGAGGCTGGAACCACACCCCGAACAGACGGAAAACGCCTGCCAGACCCGTCTGAACAACCTGCCGAGCACGCCGGAGCCACCTGCTCGACTCGCCGGAACCACCTACCTGACATGCCCAAATCACCAGCCGGGTATGCCAGAACCACTTGGCGGACACTCCGGAATCATCTGCCGGACATGCCGGAACCAGCTCTCAGACACAGCAGAACCACGTGCCGGAGACGCCGGAAGCACCTGCCGAGCATGCCGGAGCCACCTGCTCGACTCGCCAGAAACACCTGCCGGACACGCCAAAATCACCTGCCGGGTACGCCACAACCACCTGGCGGACACTCCGAAATCACCTGTCGCGCATGCTGGAACCACCTCTCAGACGTGCCGGAAGTACGTGCCGGACACGTCGGAAACACCTACCGGACAGACCGGAACCACCTGCCGAGCACGCCGGAGCCACCTGTTCGACTCGCTGGAACCACCTGCCGGACAGGCCAATATCAACTGCTGGCTATGCCAGAACCACCTGGGGGACGGTCCGGAATCACCTGCCAGCCATGGCGGAACCACCTCTCAGACGTACCAGAAATACCTGCCGGAGAAGCTGGAAACACGTCCTGGACAGTCTGGAACCACCTGCCGGCCAAGCCTGAACCACCTGCCAAGCACAACGGAACAACCTGCCAGACACGCCAAAATCACCTGCGTGTTGTGCCAGAACCACTTGGAGGACTCTCTGGGATGCCCTGCCGGGCATGCCGGAACCACCTCTCAGACGTGCCAGAACCATGTGGCGGACAGTCCGGAATCACCTGTTGGGCATGCGCAACCACCTCTGAGACGTACCAGAACCACGTGCCGTGCACGCCGGAACCACCTACCGGACAGACCGGAATCAACTTTTGGGCATGCCGGAACCACCAGTCAGATGCGCCAGAAACACGTGCCGGAGACGCCGGAAGCACCTGCCGAGCACGTCGCAACCACCTGCTCAACTCGCCTGAACCACCTGCCGGCCACGCCAAAATCACCTGCCCGCTACACCAGCACCACTTCGGGGACAAGCCGGAATCACGTGAGGGGCATGCCGGCACAGCCTCTCAGACTGAACCTCGTGCCGGACACCACAGAACCACCTGCCGGACAGACCGGAACCACCTGCCGGACACGCCGGAACCACCGGCTCGACCCGCCGGAACGACCGCTGGACATGCAAAATCACCTGCCGGCTACGCCGGAAACACTTGGCGAACACTCCGGAATCACCTGCCGGGCATGCCGGAACCACCTCTCAGATATGCCAGAACCAAGTGCCGGAGACGCCGAAAGCACCTGCCGAGCATGCCGGAGCCACCTGCTCGACTTGCCAGGAACACCTGCCGGACACACCAAAATCACCTGCCGGGTACGCCAGAACCACCTTGCGGACACTACGGAATCACCTGCCGCGCATGCCGGAACCACCTCTCAGACGTGCCGGAAGCACGTGCCAGACACGCCGGAAACACCTACCGGACAGACCGGAACCACCTGCCAAGCACGCCGGAGCCACCTGTTCGACTCGCTGGAACCACCTGCCGGACAGGCCAATATCAACTGCTGGCTATGCCAGAACCACCTGGGGGACGGTCCGGAATCACCTTCCAGCCATGGCGGAACCACCGCTCAGACGTACCAGAACCACCTGCCGGAGAAGCTGGAAACACGTCCTGGACAGACTGGAACCACCTGCCGGCCAAGCCTGAACCACCTGCCGAGCACAATGGAACAACATGCCAGACACGCCAAAATCACCTGCGTGTTATGCCAGAACCACTTGGAGGACTCTCTGGGATGACCTGCCGGGCATACCGGAACCACCTCTCAGACGTGCCAGAACCATGTGGCGGACAGTCCGGAATCACCTGTTGGGCATGCGCAACCACCTCTGAGACGTACCAGAACCACATGCCGTGCCGGCTGGAACCACCTACCGGACAGACCGGAATCACCTTTCGGGCATGCCGGAACCACCTGTCAGATGTGCCAGAAACACGTGCCGGAGACGCCGGAAGCACCTGCCAAGCACGTTGGAACCACCTGCTCAACTTGCCTGAACCACCTGCCGGACATGCCAAAATCACCTGCCGACTATGCCAGAACCACTTGGCGAACACTCCGGAATCACTTGCCGGGCATGCAGGAACCACCTCGCAGACATACCAGAACCCCGTGCCAATGACCCCGGAAGCACCAGCCGAGCACGCCGGAACCACCTGCTTGACTCGCCAGAACCACCTGCCGATCACGCAAAAATCACCTGCCGGCTACGCCACAACCAGTTGGTGAACACTTTGGAATCACCTGCCAGGCTTGCTGGAACCACCTGCCAGTCATGCCAAAATCACCTGCCAACTACGCCAGAACCGCTTGGCGGACACTGCGGAAACACCTGTCGGGCCGGCTGGAACCACATCTCAGACGTGCCAGAAACGTGTTCATGAGATGCTGGAACCACACCCCGAACAGACGGATACCACCTGCCAGAACCGCCTGAACCACCTGCCGAGCACGCCGGAACCACCTGCTCGACTCACCGGTACCACCTCCCTGACACGCCAAAATCACCTGCTGGGTATGCCAGAACCATTGGCGGACACTCCGGAATCATCTGCCGGACATGCCGGAACCAGCTCTCAGACCCAGCAGAACCAAGTGCGGGAGACGCCGGAAGCACCTGCCGAGCATGCCGGAGCCACCTGCTCGACTCGCCAGAAACACCTGCCGGACACGCCAAAATCACCTGCCGGGTATGCCAGAACCACCTGGCGGACACTCCGGAATCACCTGCCGCGCATGCCGGAACCACCTCTCAGACACACCGGAAGCACGTGCCAGACACGCCGGAAACACCTACCGTAAAGACCGGAACCACCTGCCAACAACGCCGGAGCCACCTGTTCGACTCGCTGGAACCACCTGCCGGACAGGCCAATATCAACTGCTGGCTATGCCAGAACCACCTGGGTGACAGTCCGGGATCACCTGCCAGCCATGGCGGAACCACCTCTCAGACGTACCAGAACCACCTGCCGGAGAAGCTGGAAACACGTCCTGGACAGACTGGAACCACGTGACGGCCATGCCTGAACCACCTGCCGAGCACGGCGGAACCACCTGCCGGACACGCCAAAATCACCTGCGGGCTACGCCAGAACCACTTGGACGACTCTCCGAAATGACCTGCCGGGCATGTTGGAACCACCTCTCAGACGTGCCAGAAGCACGTGGCGGACAGTCCGGAATCACCTGTTGGGCATACGCAACCACCTCTGACACGTACCAGAACCACGTGCCGTGCACGCCGGAACCACCTACCGGACAGACCGGAATCAACTTTTGGGCATGCCGGAACCACCAGTCAGATGTGCCAGAAACACGTGCCGGAGACGCCGGAAGCACCTGCCGAGCACGTCGCAACCACCTGCTCAACTCGCCTGAACCACCTGCCGGACACGCCAAAATCACCTGCCCGCTACACCAGCACCACTTCGGGGACAAGCCGGAATCACGTGAGGGGCATGCCGGCACAGCCTCTCAGACTGAACCTCGTGCCGGACACCACAGAACCACCTGCCGGACAGACCGGAACCACCTGCCGGACACGCCGGAACCACCGGCTCGACCCGCCGGAACGACCGCTGGACATGCAAAATCACCTGCCGGCTACGCCGGAAACACTTGGCGAACACTCCGGAATCACCTGCCGGGCATGCCGGAACCACCTCTCAGATATGACAGAACCACCTGCCGGACACGCAAAAATCACCTGCCGGCTACGCCACAACCAGTTGGGGAACACTTCGGAATCACCTGCCGGGCTTGCTGGAACCACCTGCCGGTCATGCCAAAATCACCTGCCAACTACGCCAGTACCACTTGGCGGACACTGTGGAAACACCTGTCGGGCCGGCCGGAACCACGTCTCAGACGTGCCAGAACCATGTGCATGAGAGGCTGGAACCACACCCCGAACAGACGGAAAACACCTGCCAGACCCGTCTGAACAACCTGCCGAGCACGCCGGAGCCACCTGCTCGACTCGCCGGAACCACCTACCTGACATGCCCAAATCACCAGCCGGGTATGCCAGAACCACTTGGCGGACACTCAGGAATCATCTGCCGGACATGCCGGAACCAGCTCTCAGACACAGCAGAACCACGTGCCGGAGACGCCAGAAGCACCTGCCGAGCATGCCGGAGCCACCTGCTCGACTCGCCGGAAACACCTGCCGCACATGCCAAAATCACCTGCCGGGTACGCCAGAACCACCTGGCGGACATTCCGAAATCACCTGTCGCGCATGCCGGAACCACCTCTCAGACGTGCCGGAAGCACGTGCCGGACACGCCGGAATCACCTACCGGACAGACCGGAACCACCTGCAGAGCACGCCGGAGCCACCTGTTCGACTCGCTGGAACCACCTGCCGGACAGGCCAATATCAACTGCTGGCTATGCCAGAACCACCTGGGGGACGGTCCGGAATCGCCTGCCAGCCATGGCGGAACCACCTCTCAGACGTACCAGAACCACCTGCCGGAGAAGCTGGAAACACGTCCTGGATAGTCTGGAACGACCTGCTGGCCAAGCCTGAACCGCCTGCCAAGCACAACGGAACCACCTGCCGGACACGCCAAAATCACCTGCGTGTTATGCCAGAACCACTTGGAGGACTCTCTGGGATGACCTGCCGGGCATGCCGGAACCACCTCTCAGACGTGCCAGAACCATGTGGCGGACAGTCCGGAATCACCTGTTGGGCATGCGCAACCCCCTCTGAGACGTACCAGAACCACATGCCGTGCAGGCTGGAACCACCTACCGGACAGACCGGAATCACCTTTCGGGCATGCCGGAACCACCTGTCAGATGTGCCAGAAACACGTGCCGGAGACGCCGGAAGCACCTGCCAAGCACGTTGGAACCACCTGCTCAACTCGCCTGAACCACCTGCCGGACATGCCAAAATCACCTGCCGACTATGCCAGAACCACTTGGCGAACACTCCGGAATCACTTGCCGGGCATGCAGGAACCACCTCTCAGACATGCCAGAACCCCGTGCCAATGACCCCGGAAGCACCAGCCGAGCACGCCGGAACCACCTGCTCGACTCGCCAAAACCACCTGCCGATCACGCAAAAATCACCTGCCGGCTACGCCACAACCAGTTGGTGAACACTTTGGAATCACCTGCCAGGCTTGCTGGAACCACCTGCCAGTCATGCCAAAAACACCTGCCAACAACGCCAGAACGGCTTGGCGGACACTGTGGAAACACCTGTCGGGCCGGCCGGAACCACGTCTCAGACGTGCCAGAACCATGTGCATGAGAGGCTGGAACCACACCCCGAACAGACGGAAAACGCCTGCCAGACCCGTCTGAACAACCTGCCGAGCACGCCGGAGCCACCTGCTCGACTCGCCGGAACCACCTACCTGACATGCCCAAATCACCAGCCGGGTATGCCAGAACCACTTGGCGGACACTCCGGAATCATCTGCCGGAAATGCCGGAACCAGCTCTCAGACACACCAGAACCAAGTGCCGGAGACGCCGGAAGCACCTGCCGAGCATGCCGGAGCCACCTGCTCGACTCGCCAGAAACACCTGCCGGACACGCCAAAATCACCTGCCGGTTACGCCAGAACCACCTGGCGGACACTACGGAATCACCTGACGTGCATGCCGGAACCACCTCTCAGACGTGCCGGAAGCACGTGCCAGACACGCCGGAAACACCTACCGGACAGACCGGAACCACCTGCCAAGAACGCCGGAGCCACCTGTTCGACTCGCTGGAACCACCTGCCGGACAGGCCAATATCAACTGCTGGCTATGCCCGAACCACCTGGGGGACAGTCCGGGATCACCTGCCAGCCATGGCGGATCCACCTCTCAGACGTTACAGAACCACCTGCCGGAGAAGCTGGAAACACGTCCTGGACAGACTGGAACCACGTGACGGCCATGCCTGAACCACCTGCCGAGCACGGCGGAACCACCTGCCGGACACGCCAAAATCACCTGCGGGCTACGCCAGAACCACTTGGACGACTCTCCGAAATGACCTGCCGGGCATGTTGGAACCACCTCTCAGACGTGCCAGAAGCACGTGGCGGACAGTCCGGAATCACCTGTTGGGCATACGCAACCACCTCTGACACGTACCAGAACCACGTGCCGTGCACGCCGGAACCACCTACCGGACAGGCCGGAATCAACTTTTGGGCATGCCGGAACCACCAGTCAGATGTACCAGAAACACGTGCCGGAGACGCCGGAAGCACCTGCCGAGCACGTCGCAACCACCTGCTCAACTCGCCTGAACCACCTGCCGGACACGCCAAAATCACCTGCCCGCTACACCAGCACCACTTCGGGGACAAGCCGGAATCACGTGAGGGGCATGCCGGCACAGCCTCTCAGACTGAACCTCGTGCCGGACACCACAGAACCACCTGCCGGACAGACCGGAACCACCTGCCGCACACGCCGGAACCACCGGCTCGACCCGCCGGAACGACCGCTGTACATGCAAAATCACCTGCCGGCTACGCCGGAAACACTTGGCGAACACTCCGGAATCACCTGCCGGGCATGCCGGAACCACCTCTCAGATATGCCAGAACCACGTGCCAATGACCCCGGAAGCACCTGCCGAGCACGCCGGAACCACCTGCTCGACTCGCCAGAACCACCTGCCGGACACGCAAAAATCACCTGCCGGCTACGTCACAACCAGTTGGGGAACACTTCGCAATCACCTGCCGGGCTTGCTGGAACCACCTGCCGGTCAGGCCAAAATCACCTGCCAACTACGCCAGTACCACTTGGCGGACACTGTGGAAACACCTGTCGGGCCGGCCGGAACCACGTCTCAGACGTGCCAGAACCATGTGCATGAGAGGCTGGAACCACACCCCGAACAGACGGAAAACGCCTGCCAGACCCGTCTGAACAACCTGCCGAGCACGCCGGAGCCACCTGCTCGACTCGCCGGAACCACCTACCTGACATGCCCAAATCACCAGCCGGGTATGCCAGAACCACTTGGCGGACACTCCGGAATCATCTGCCGGACATGCCGGAACCAGCTCTCAGACACAGCAGAACCACGTGCCGGAGACGCCGGAAGCACCTGCCGAGCATGCCGGAGCCACCTGCTCGACTCGCCAGAAACACCTGCCGGACACGCCAAAATCACCTGCCGGGTACGCCACAACCACCTGGCGGACACTCCGAAATCACCTGTCGCGCATGCTGGAACCACCTCTCAGACGTGCCGGAAGTACGTGCCGGACACGTCGGAAACACCTACCGGACAGACCGGAACCACCTGCCGAGCACGCCGGAGCCACCTGTTCGACTCGCTGGAACCACCTGCCGGACAGGCCAATATCAACTGCTGGCTATGCCAGAACCACCTGGGGGACGGTCCGGAATCACCTGCCAGCCATGGCGGAACCACCTCTCAGACGTACCAGAAATACCTGCCGGAGAAGCTGGAAACACGTCCTGGACAGTCTGGAACCACCTGCCGGCCAAGCCTGAACCACCTGCCAAGCACAACGGAACAACCTGCCAGACACGCCAAAATCACCTGCGTGTTGTGCCAGAACCACTTGGAGGACTCTCTGGGATGCCCTGCCGGGCATGCCGGAACCACCTCTCAGACGTGCCAGAACCATGTGGCGGACAGTCCGGAATCACCTGTTGGGCATGCGCAACCACCTCTGAGACGTACCAGAACCACGTGCCGTGCACGCCGGAACCACCTACCGGACAGACCGGAATCAACTTTTGGGCATGCCGGAACCACCAGTCAGATGCGCCAGAAACACGTGCCGGAGACGCCGGAAGCACCTGCCGAGCACGTCGCAACCACCTGCTCAACTCGCCTGAACCACCTGCCGGCCACGCCAAAATCACCTGCCCGCTACACCAGCACCACTTCGGGGACAAGCCGGAATCACGTGAGGGGCATGCCGGCACAGCCTCTCAGACTGAACCTCGTGCCGGACACCACAGAACCACCTGCCGGACAGACCGGAACCACCTGCCGGACACGCCGGAACCACCGGCTCGACCCGCCGGAACGACCGCTGGACATGCAAAATCACCTGCCGGCTACGCCGGAAACACTTGGCGAACACTCCGGAATCACCTGCCGGGCATGCCGGAACCACCTCTCAGATATGCCAGAACCAAGTGCCGGAGACGCCGAAAGCACCTGCCGAGCATGCCGGAGCCACCTGCTCGACTTGCCAGGAACACCTGCCGGACACACCAAAATCACCTGCCGGGTACGCCAGAACCACCTTGCGGACACTACGGAATCACCTGCCGCGCATGCCGGAACCACCTCTCAGACGTGCCGGAAGCACGTGCCAGACACGCCGGAAACACCTACCGGACAGACCGGAACCACCTGCCAAGCACGCCGGAGCCACCTGTTCGACTCGCTGGAACCACCTGCCGGACAGGCCAATATCAACTGCTGGCTATGCCAGAACCACCTGGGGGACGGTCCGGAATCACCTTCCAGCCATGGCGGAACCACCGCTCAGACGTACCAGAACCACCTGCCGGAGAAGCTGGAAACACGTCCTGGACAGACTGGAACCACCTGCCGGCCAAGCCTGAACCACCTGCCGAGCACAATGGAACAACATGCCAGACACGCCAAAATCACCTGCGTGTTATGCCAGAACCACTTGGAGGACTCTCTGGGATGACCTGCCGGGCATACCGGAACCACCTCTCAGACGTGCCAGAACCATGTGGCGGACAGTCCGGAATCACCTGTTGGGCATGCGCAACCACCTCTGAGACGTACCAGAACCACATGCCGTGCCGGCTGGAACCACCTACCGGACAGACCGGAATCACCTTTCGGGCATGCCGGAACCACCTGTCAGATGTGCCAGAAACACGTGCCGGAGACGCCGGAAGCACCTGCCAAGCACGTTGGAACCACCTGCTCAACTTGCCTGAACCACCTGCCGGACATGCCAAAATCACCTGCCGACTATGCCAGAACCACTTGGCGAACACTCCGGAATCACTTGCCGGGCATGCAGGAACCACCTCGCAGACATACCAGAACCCCGTGCCAATGACCCCGGAAGCACCAGCCGAGCACGCCGGAACCACCTGCTTGACTCGCCAGAACCACCTGCCGATCACGCAAAAATCACCTGCCGGCTACGCCACAACCAGTTGGTGAACACTTTGGAATCACCTGCCAGGCTTGCTGGAACCACCTGCCAGTCATGCCAAAATCACCTGCCAACTACGCCAGAACCGCTTGGCGGACACTGCGGAAACACCTGTCGGGCCGGCTGGAACCACATCTCAGACGTGCCAGAAACGTGTTCATGAGATGCTGGAACCACACCCCGAACAGACGGATACCACCTGCCAGAACCGCCTGAACCACCTGCCGAGCACGCCGGAACCACCTGCTCGACTCACCGGTACCACCTCCCTGACACGCCAAAATCACCTGCTGGGTATGCCAGAACCATTGGCGGACACTCCGGAATCATCTGCCGGACATGCCGGAACCAGCTCTCAGACCCAGCAGAACCAAGTGCGGGAGACGCCGGAAGCACCTGCCGAGCATGCCGGAGCCACCTGCTCGACTCGCCAGAAACACCTGCCGGACACGCCAAAATCACCTGCCGGTTACGCCAGAACCACCTGGCGGACACTACGGAATCACCTGACGTGCATGCCGGAACCACCTCTCAGACACACCGGAAGCACGTGCCAGACACGCCGGAAACACCTACCGTAAAGACCGGAACCACCTGCCAACAACGCCGGAGCCACCTGTTCGACTCGCTGGAACCACCTGCCGGACAGGCCAATATCAACTGCTGGCTATGCCAGAACCACCTGGGTGACAGTCCGGGATCACCTGCCAGCCATGGCGGAACCACCTCTCAGACGTACCAGAACCACCTGCCGGAGAAGCTGGAAACACGTCCTGGACAGACTGGAACCACGTGACGGCCATGCCTGAACCACCTGCCGAGCACGGCGGAACCACCTGCCGGACACGCCAAAATCACCTGCGGGCTACGCCAGAACCACTTGGACGACTCTCCGAAATGACCTGCCGGGCATGTTGGAACCACCTCTCAGACGTGCCAGAAGCACGTGGCGGACAGTCCGGAATCACCTGTTGGGCATACGCAACCACCTCTGACACGTACCAGAACCACGTGCCGTGCACGCCGGAACCACCTACCGGACAGACCGGAATCAACTTTTGGGCATGCCGGAACCACCAGTCAGATGTGCCAGAAACACGTGCCGGAGACGCCGGAAGCACCTGCCGAGCACGTCGCAACCACCTGCTCAACTCGCCTGAACCACCTGCCGGACACGCCAAAATCACCTGCCCGCTACACCAGCACCACTTCGGGGACAAGCCGGAATCACGTGAGGGGCATGCCGGCACAGCCTCTCAGACTGAACCTCGTGCCGGACACCACAGAACCACCTGCCGGACAGACCGGAACCACCTGCCGGACACGCCGGAACCACCGGCTCGACCCGCCGGAACGACCGCTGGACATGCAAAATCACCTGCCGGCTACGCCGGAAACACTTGGCGAACACTCCGGAATCACCTGCCGGGCATGCCGGAACCACCTCTCAGATATGACAGAACCACCTGCCGGACACGCAAAAATCACCTGCCGGCTACGCCACAACCAGTTGGGGAACACTTCGGAATCACCTGCCGGGCTTGCTGGAACCACCTGCCGGTCATGCCAAAATCACCTGCCAACTACGCCAGTACCACTTGGCGGACACTGTGGAAACACCTGTCGGGCCGGCCGGAACCACGTCTCAGACGTGCCAGAACCATGTGCATGAGAGGCTGGAACCACACCCCGAACAGACGGAAAACACCTGCCAGACCCGTCTGAACAACCTGCCGAGCACGCCGGAGCCACCTGCTCGACTCGCCGGAACCACCTACCTGACATGCCCAAATCACCAGCCGGGTATGCCAGAACCACTTGGCGGACACTCAGGAATCATCTGCCGGACATGCCGGAACCAGCTCTCAGACACAGCAGAACCACGTGCCGGAGACGCCAGAAGCACCTGCCGAGCATGCCGGAGCCACCTGCTCGACTCGCCGGAAACACCTGCCGGACATGCCAAAATCACCTGCCGGGTACGCCAGAACCACCTGGCGGACACTCCGAAACCACCTGTCGCGCATGCCGGAACCACCTCTCAGACGTGCCGGAAGCACGTGCCGGACACGCCGGAAACACCTACCGGACAGACCGGAACCACCTGCCGAGCACGCCGGAGCCACCTGTTCGACTCGCTGGAACCACCTGCCGGACAGGCCAATATCAACTGCTGGCTATGCCAGAACCACCTGGGGGACGGTCCGGAATCACCTGCCCGCCATGGCGGAACCACCTCTCAGACGTACCAGAACCACCTGCCGGAGAAGCTGGAAACACGTCCTGGACAGTCTGGAACCACCTGCCGGCCAAGCCTGAACCACCTGCCAAGCACAACGGAACAACCTGCCACACACGCCAAAATCACCTGCGTGCTATGCCAGAACCACTTGGAGGACTCTCTGGGATGACCTGCCGGGCATGCCGGAACCACCTCTCAGACGTGCCAGAACCATGTGGCGGACAGTCCGGAATCACCTGTTGGGCATGCGCAACCACCTCTGAGACGTACCAGAACCACATGCCGTGCAGGTTGGATCCACCTACCGGACAGACCGGAATCACCTTTCGGGCATGCCGGAACCACCTGTCAGATGTGCCAGAAACACGTGCCGGAGACGCCGGAAGCACCTGCCGAGCACGTCGCAACCACCTGCTCAACTCGCCTGAACCACCTGCCGGACACGCCAAAATCACCTGCCCGCTACACCAGCACCACTTCGGGGACAAGCCGGAATCACGTGAGGGGCATGCCGGCACAGACTCTCAGACTGAACCTCGTGCCGGACTCCACAGAACCACCTGCCGGACAGACCGGAACCACCTGCCGGACACGCCGGAACCACCGGCTCGACCCGCCGGAACAACCGCTGGACATGCAAAATCACCTAACGGCTATGCCGGAAACACTTCGCGAACACTCCGGAATCACCTGTCGGGCATGCCGGAACCACCTCTCAGATATGCCAGAACCAAGTGCCGGAGACGCCGAAAGCACCTGCCGAGCATGCCGGAGCCACCTGCTCGACTTGCCAGGAACACCTGCCGGACACACCAAAATCACCTGCCGGGTACGCCAGAACCACCTGGCGGACACTACGGAATCACCTGCCGCGCATGCCGGAACCACCTCTCACACGTGCCGGAAGCACGTGCCAGACACGCCGGAAACACCTACCGGACAGACCGGAACCACCTGCCAAGCACGCCGGAGCCACCTGTTCAACTCGCTTTAACCACCTGCCGGACAGGCCAATATCAACTGCTGGCTATGCCAGAACCACCTGGGGGACGGTCCGGAATCACCTTCCAGCCATGGCGGAACCACCGCTCAGACGTACCAGAACGACCTGCCGGAGAAGCTGGAAACACGTCCTGGACAGTCTGGAACCACCTGCCGGCCAAGCCTGAACCACCTGCCGAGCACAATGGAACAACATGCCAGACACGGCAAAATCACTTGCATGTTATGCCAGAACCACTTGGAGGACTCTCTGGGATGACCTGCCGGGCATACCGGAACCACCTCTCAGACGTGCCAGAAGCATGTGGCGGACAGTCCGGGATCACCTGTTGGCATGCGCAACCACCTCTGAGACGTACCAGAACCACATGCCGTGCCGGCTGGAACCACCTACCGGACAGACCGGAATCACCTTTCGGGCATGCCGGAACCACCTGTCAGATGTGCCAGAAACACGTGCCGGAGACGCCGGAAGCACCTGCCAAGCACGTTGGAACCACCTGCTCAACTTGCCTGAACCACCTGCCAGACATGCCAAAATCACCTGCCGACTATGCCAGAACCACTTGGCGAACACTCCGGAATCACTTGCCGGGCATGCATGAACCACCTCACAGACATGCCAGAACCCAGTGCCAATGACCCCGGAAGCACCAGCCGAGCACGCCGGAACCACCTGCTCGACTCGCCAGAACCACCTGCCGATCACGCAAAAATCACCTGCCGGCTACGCCACAACCAGTTGGTGAACACTTTGGAATCACCTGCCAGGCTTGCTGGAACCACCTGCCAGTCATGCCAAAATCACCTGCCAACTACGCCAGAACCGCTTGGCGGACACTGCGGAAACACCTGTCGGGCCGGCTGGAACCACATCTCAGACGTGCCAGAAACGTGTTCATGAGATGCTGGAACCACACCCCGAACAGACGGATACCACCTGCCAGAACCGCCTGAACCACCTGCTGAGCACGCCGGAACCACCTGCTCGACTCACCGGTACCACCTCCCTGACACGCCAAAATCACCTGCTGGGTATGCCAGAACCACTTGGCGGACACTCCGGAATCATCTGCCGGACATGCCGGAACCAGCTCTCAGACACACCAGAACCAAGTGCCGGAGACGCCGGAAGCACCTGCCGAGCATGCCGGAGCCACCTGCTCGACTCGCCAGAAACACCTGCCGGACACGCCAAAATCACCTGCCGGGTACGCCAGAACCAGCTGGCGGACACTCCGAAACCAACTGTCGCGCATTCCGGAACCACCTCTCAGACGTGCCGGAAGCACGTTGCGGACACGCCGGAAACACCTTCCGGACAGACCGGAACCACCTGCCGAGCACGCCGGAGCCACCTGTTCGACTCGCTGGAACCACCTGCCGGACAGGCCAATATCAACTGCTGGCTATGCCAGAACCACCTGGGGGACAGTCCGGGATCACCTGCCAGCCATGACGGATCCACCTCTCAGACGTACCAGAACCACCTTCCGGAGAAGCTGGAAACACGTCCTGGACAGACTGGAACCACGTGACGGCCATGCCTGAACCACCTGCCGAGCACGGCGAAACCACCTGCCGGACACGCCAAAATCACCTGCGGGCTACGCCAGAACCACTTGGACGACTCTCCGAAATGACCTGCCGGGCATGTTGGAACCACCTCTCAGACGTGCCAGAAGCACGTGGCGGACAGTCCGGGATCACCTGTTGGGCATACGCAACCACCTCTGAGACGTACCAGAACCACGTGCCGTGCACGCCGGAACCACCTACCGGACAGACCGGAATCAACTTTTGGGCATGCCGGAACCACCAGTCAGATGTGCCAGAAACACGTGCCGGAGACGCCGGAAGCACCTGCCGAGCACGTCGCAACCACCCGCTCAACTCGCCTGAACCACCTGCCGGGCACGCCAAAATCACCTGCCCGCTACACCAGCACCACTTCGGGGACAAGCCGGAATCACGTGAGGGGCATGCCGGCACAGCCTCTCAGACTGAACCTCGTGCCGGACACCACAGAACCACCTGCCGGACAGACCGGAACCACCTGCCGGACACGCCGGAACCACCGGCTCGACCCGCCGGAACGACCGCTGGACATGCAAAATCACCTGCCGGCTACGCCGGAAACACTTGGCGAACACTCCGGAATCACCTGCCGGGCATGCCGGAACCACCTCTCAGATATGCCAGAACCACGTGCCAATGACCCCGGAAGCACCTGCCGAGCACGCCGGAACCACCTGCTCGACTCGCCAGAACCACCTGCCGGACACGCAAAAATCACCTGCCGGCTACACCACAACCAGTTGGGGAACACTTCGGAATCACCTGCCGGGCTTGCTGGAACCACCTGCCGGTCATGCCAAAATCACCTGCCAACTACGCCAGAACCGCTTGGCGGACACTGCGGAAACACCTGTCGGGCCGGCTGGAACCACATCTCAGACGTGCCAGAAACGTGTTCATGAGATGCTGGAACCACACCCCGAACAGACGGATACCACCTGCCAGAACCGCCTGAACCACCTGCCGAGCACGCCGGAACCACCTGCTCGACTCGCCAGAAACACCTGCCGGACACGCCAAAATCACCTGCCGGGTACGCCAGAACCACCTGGCGGACACTATGGAATCACCTGCCGCACATGCCGGAACCACCTCTCAGACGTGCCGGAAGCACCTGCCGGACACGCCGAAAACACCTACCGGACAGACCGGAACCACCTGCCAAGAACGCCGGAGCCACCTGTTCGACTCGCTGGAACCACCTGCCGGAAAGGCCAATATCAACTGCTGGCTATGCCAGAACCACCTGGGGGACAGTCCGGGATCACCTGCCAGCCATGGCGGAACCACCTCTCAGACGTACCAGAGCCACCTGCCGGAGAAGCTGGAAACACGTCCTGGACAGACTGGAACCACGTGACGGCCATGCCTGAACCACCTGCCGAGCACGGCGGAACCACCTGCCGGACACGCCAAAATCACCTGCGGGCTACGCCAGAACCACTTGGCCGACTCTCCGAAATGACCTGCCGGGCATGTTGGAACCACCTCTCAGATATGCCAGAACCACGTGCCAATGACCCCGGAAGCACCTGCCGAGCACGCCGGAACCACCTGCTCGACTCGACAGAACCACCTGCCGGACACGCAAAAATCACCTGCCGGCTATGCCGGAAACACTTGGCGAACACTCCGGAATCACCTGCCGGGCATGCCGGAACCACCTCTCAGATATGCCAGAACCACGTGCCAATGACCCCGGAAGCACCTGCCGAGCACGCCGGAACCACCTGCTCGACTCGCCACAACCACCTGCCGGACACGCAAAGATCACCTGCCGGCTACGCCACAAGCAGTTGGGGAACACTTCGGAATCACCTGCCGGATTTCCTGGAACCACCTGCCGGTCATGCCAAAATCACCTGCCAACTACGCCAGTACCACTTGGCGGACACTGCAGTAACACCTGTCGGGCCGGCCGGAACCACATCTCAGACGTGCCAGAACCATGTGCATGAGATTCTGGAACCAAACCCCGAACAGACGGAAACACCTGCCAGACCCGTCTGAACAACCTGCCGAGCACGCCGGAGCCACCTGCTCGACTCGCCGGAACCACTACATGACATGCCCAAATCACCAGCCGGGTATGCCAGAACCACTTGGCGGACACTCTGGAATCATCTGCCGGACATGCCGGAACCAGCTCTCAGACACACCAGAACCACGTGCCGGAGACGCCGGAAGCACCTGCCGAGCATGCCGGAGCCACCTGCTCGACTCGCCAGAAACACCTGCCGGACACGCCAAAATCACCTGCTGGGTACGCCAGAACCACCAGGCGGACACTCCGAAACCACCTGTCGCGCATGCCGGAACCACCTCTCAGATGTGCCGGAAGCACGTGCCGGACACGCCGGAATCACCTACCGGACAGACCGGAACCACCTGCCGAGCACGCCGGAGCCACCTGTTCGACTCGCTGGAACCACCTGCCGGACAGGCCAATATCAACTGCTGGCTATGCCAGAACCACCTGGGGGACGGTCCGGAATCACCTGCCAGCCATGGCGGAACCACCTCTCAGACGTACCAGAACCACCTGCCGGAGAAGCTGGAAACACGTCCTGGACAGTCTGGAACCACCTGCCGGCCAAGCCTGAACCACCTGCCAAGCACAACGGAACAACCTGCCAGACACGCCAAAATCACCTGCGTGTTATGCCAGAACCACTTGGAGGACTCTCTGGGATGACCTGCCGGGCATGCCGGAACCACCTCTCAGACGTGCCAGAACCATGTGGCGGACAGTCCGGAATCACCTGTTGGGCATGCGCAACCACCTCTGAGACGTACCAGAACCACATGCCGTGCAGGCTGGAACCACCTACCGGACAGACCGGAATCACCTTTCGGGCATGCCGGAACCACCTGTCAGATGTGCCAGAAACACGTGCCGGAGACGCCGGAAGCACCTGCCAAGCACGTTGGAACCACCTGCTCAACTCGCCTGAACCACCTGCCGGACATGCCAAAATCACCTGCCGACTCTGCCAGAACCACTTGGCGAACACTCCGGAATCACTTGCCGGGCATGCAGGAACCACCTCTCAGACATGCCAGAACCCCGTGCCAATGACCCCGGAAGCACCTGCCGAGCACGCCGGAACCACCTGCTCGACTCGCCAGAACCACCTGCCGGACACGCAAAAATCAACTGCCGGCTACGCCACAACCAGTTGGTGAACACTTTGGAATCACCTGCCAGGCTTGCTGGAACCACCTGCCAGTCATGCCAAAATCACCTGCCAACTACGCCAGAACCGCTTGGCGGACACTGCGGAAACACCTGTCGGGCCGGCTGGAACCACATCTCAGACGTGCCAGAAACGTGTTCATGAGATGCTGGAACCACACCCCGAACAGACGGATACAAACTGCCAGAACCGCCTGAACCACCTGCTGAGCACGCCGGAACCACCTGCTCGACTCACCGGTACCACCTCCCTGACACGCCAAAATCACCTGCTGGGTATGCCAGAACCACTTGGCGGACACTCCGGAATCATCTGCCGGACATGCCGGAACCAGCTCTCAGACACACCAGAACCAAGTGCCGGAGACGCCGGAAACACCTGCCGAGCATGCCAGAGCCACCTGCTCGACTCGCCAGAAACACCTGCCGGACACGCCAAAATCACCTGCCAGGTATACCAGAACCACCTGTCGGACACTACGGAATCACCTGCCGCGCATGCCGGAACCACCAGTCAGATGTGCCAGAAACACGTGCCGTAGACACCGGAAGCACCTGCTGAGCACGTCGCAACCACCTGCTCAACTCGCCTGAACCACCTGCCGGACACGCCAAAATCACCTGCCCGCTACACCAGCACCACTTCAGGGACAAGCCGGAATCACGTGAGGGGCATTCCGGCACAGCCTCTCAGACTGAACCTCATGCCGGATACCACAGAACCACCTGTCGGACAGACGGGAACCACCTGCCGGACACGCCGGAACCACAGGCTCGACCCGCCGGAACGACCGCTGGACATGCAAAATCACCTGACCGCTACGCCGGATACACTTGACGAACACTCCGGAATCACCTGCCGGGCATGCCGGAACCACCTCTCAGATATTTCAGAACCACGTGCCAGTGACCCCGGAAGCACCTGCCGAGCACGCCGGAACCACCTGCTCGACTCGCCAGAACCACCTGCCGGACACGCGAAAATCACCTGCCGGCTACGCCACAACCAGTTGGGGAACACTTTGGAATCACCTGCCGGGCTTGCTGCAACCACGTGCCGGTCATGCCAAAATCACCTGCCAACTACGCCAGTACCACTTGGCGGACACTGTGGAAACACCTGTCGGGCCGGCCGGAACCACGTCTCAGACGTGCCAGAACCATGTGCATGAGATGCTGGAACCACACCCCGAACAGACGGAAAACACCTGCCAGACCCGTCTGAACAACCTGCCGAGCACGCCGGAGCCACCTGCTCGACTCACCGGAACCACCTACCTGACATGCCCAAATCACCAGCCGGGTATGCCAGAACCACTTGGCGGACACTCCGGAATCATCTTCCGGACATGCCGGAACCAGCTCTCAGACACTCCAGAACCAAGTGCCGGAGACGCCGGAAGCACCTGCCGAGCACGCCGGAGCCACCTGCTCGACTCGCCAGAAACACCTGCCGGACATGCCAAAATCACCTGCCGGGTACGCCAGAACCACCTGGCGGACACTCCGAAACCACCTGTCGCGCATGCCGGAACCACCTCTCAGACGTGCCGGAAGCACGTGCCGGACACGCCGGAAACACCTACCGGACAGACCGGAACCACCTGCCGAGCACGCCGGAGCCACCTGTTCGACTCGCTGGAACCACCTGCCGGACAGGCCAATATCAACTGCTGGCTATGCCAGAACCACCTGGGGGACGGTCCGGAATCACCTGCCCGCCATGGCGGAACCACCTCTCAGACGTACCAGAACCACCTGCCGGAGAAGCTGGAAACACGTCCTGGACAGACTGGAACCACTTGACGGCCATGCCTGAACCACCTGCCGAGCACGGCGGAACCACCTGCCGGACACGCCAAAATCACCTGCGGGCTACGCCAGAACCACTTGGCCGACTCTCCGAAATGACCTGCCGGGCATGTTGGAACCACCTCTCAGACGTGCCAGAAGCACGTGGCGGACAGTCCGGAATCACCTGTTGGGCATGCGCAACCACCTCTGAGACGTACCAGAACCACGTGCCCTGCAGGCTGGAACCACCTACCGGAAAGACCGGAATCACCTTTCGGGCATGCCGGAACCACCTGTCAGATGTGCCAGAAACGCGTGCCGAAGACGCCGGAAGCACCTGCCGAGCACGTCGCAACCACCTGCTCAACTCGCCTGAACCACCTGCCGGACACGCCAAAATCACCTGCCCGCTACACCAGCACCACTTCGGGGACAAGCCGGAATCACGTGAGGGGCATGCCGGCACAGCCTCTCAGACTGAACCTCGTGCCGGACACCACAGAACCACCTGCCGGACAGACCGGAACCACCTGCCGGACACGCCGGAACCACCGGCTCGACCCGCCGGAACGACCGCTGGACATGCAAAATCACCTGCTGGCTACACCGGAAACACTTGGCGAACACTCCGGAATCAACTGCCGGGCATGCCGGAACCACCTCTCAGATATGCCAGAACCACGTGCCAATGACCCCGGAAGCACCTGCCGAGCACGCCGGAACCACCTGCTCGACTCGCCAGAACCACCTGCCGGACACGCAAAAATCACCTGCCGGCTACGCCACAACCAGTTGGGGAACACTTCGGAATCACCTGCCGGGCTTGCTGGAACCACCTGCCGGTCATGCCAAAATCACCTGCCAACTACGCCAGTACGACATGGCGGACACTGTGGAAACACCTGTCGGGCCGGCCGGAACCACATCTCAGACGTGCCAGAACCATGTGCATGAGATGCTGGAACCACACCCCGAAGAGACGGAAAACACCTGCCAGACCCGTCTGAACAACCTGCCGAGCACGCCGGAGCCACCTGCTCGACTCGCCGGAACCACCTACCTGACATGGCCAAATCACCAGCCGGGTTTGCCAGAACCACTTGGCGGACACTCCGGAATCATCTGCCGGACATGCCGGAACCACCTCTCAGACGTACCAGAACCACCTGCTGGAGAAGCTGGAAACACGTCCTGGACAGTCTGGAACCACCTGCCGGCCAAGCCTGAACCAACTGCCAAGCACAACGGAACAACCTGCCAGACACGCCAAAATCACCTGCGTGTTATGCCACAACCACTTGGAGGACTCTCTGGGATGACCTGCCGGGCATGGCGGAACCACCTCTCAGACGTGCCAGAACCATGTGGCGGACAGTCCGGAATCACCTGTTGGGCATGCGCAACCACCTCTGAGACGTACCAGAACCACATGCCGTGCAGGCTGGAACCACCTACCGGATAGACCGGAATCACCTTTCGGGCATGCCGGAACCACCTGTCAGATGTGCCAGAAACACGTGCCGGAGACGCCGGAAGCACCTGCCAAGCACGTTGGAACCACCTGCTCAACTCGCCTGAACCACCTGCCGGACATGCCAAAATCACCTGCCGACTATGCCAGAACCACTTGGCGAACACTCCAGAATCACTTGCCGGGCCTGCAGGAACCACCTCTCAGACATGCCAGAACCCCGTGCCAATGACCCCGGAAGCACCAGCCGAGCACGCCAGAACCACCTGCTCGACTCGCCAGAGCCACCTGCCGATCACGCAAAAATCACCTGCCGGCTACGCCACAACCAGTTGGTGAACACTTTGGAATCACCTGCCAGGCTTGCTGGAACCACCTGCCAGTCATGCCAAAATCACCAGCCCAGTACGCCAGAACCGCTTGGCGGACACTGCGGAAACACCTGTCGGGCCGGCTGGAACCACATCTCTGACGTGCCAGAAACGTGTTCATGAGATGCTGGAACCACACCCCGAACAGACGGATACCACCTGCCAGAACCGCCTGAACCACCTGCTGAGCACGCCGGAACCACCTGCTCGACTCACCGGTACCATCTCCCAGACACGCCAAAATCACCTGCTGGGTATGCCAGAACCACTTGGCGGGCACTCCGGAATCATCTGCCGGACATGCCGGAACCAGCTCTCAGACACACCAGAACCAAGTGCCGGAGACGTCGGAAGCACCTGCCGAGCATGCCGGAGCCACCTGCTCGACTCGCCAGAAACACCTGCCGGACACGCCAAAATCAACTGCCGGGTATGCCAGAACCACCTGGCGGACATTACGGAATCACCTGCCACGCATGCCGGAACCACCTCTCAGACATGCCGGAAGCAAGTGCCAGACACCTAGGAAACACCTACCGGACAGACCGGAACCACCTGCCAAGAACACCGGAGCCACCTGTTCGACTCGCTGGAACCACCTGCCGGACAGGCCAATATCAACTGCTGGCTATGCCAGAACCACCTGGGCGACCGTCCGGAATCACCTGCCAGCAATGGCGGAACCACCTCTCAGACGTACCAGAACCACCTGCCGGAGAACCTGGAAACACGTCCTGGAAAGACTGGAACCACGTGACGGCCATGCCTGAACCACCTGCCGAGCACGGCGGAACCACCTGCCGGACACGCCAAAATCACCTGCGGGCTACGCCAGAACCACTTGGACGACTCTCCGAAATGACCTGCCGGGCATGTTGGAACCACCTCTCAGACGTGCCAGAAGCACGTGGCGGACAGTCCGGAATCACCTGTTGGGCATACGCAACCACCTCTGACACGTACCAAAACCACATGCCATGCACGCCGGAACCACCTACCGGACAGACCGGAATCAACTTTTGGGCATGCCGGAACCACCAGTCAGATGTGCCAGAAACACGTGCGGGAGACGCCGGAAGCACCTGCCAAGCACGTCGCAACCACCTGCTCAACTCGCCTGAACCACCTGCCGGACACGCCAAAATCACCTGCCCGCTACACCAGCACCACTTCGGGGACAAGCCGGAATCACGTGAGGGGCATGCCGGCACAGCCTCTCAGACTGAACCTCGTGCCGGACACCACAGAACCACCTGCCGGAGAGACCAGAACCACCTGCCGGACACGCCGGAACCACCGGCTCGACCCGCCGGAACGACCGCTGGACATGCAAAATCACCTGCCGGCTACGCCGGAAACACTTGGCGAACTCTCCGGAATCACCTGCCGGGCATGCCGGAACCACCTCTCAGATATGCCAGAACCACGTGCCAATGTCCCCAGAAGCAACTGCCGAGCACGCCAGAACCACCTGCTCGACTCGCCGGAACCACCTACCTGACATGCCCAAATCACCAGCCGGGTATGCCAGAACCTCTTGGCGGACACTCCGGAATCATCTGCCGGACATGCCGGAACCAGCTCTCAGACACACCAGAACCACGTGCCGGAGACGCCGGAAGCACCTGCCGAGCATGCCGGAGCCACCTGCTCGACTCGCCAGAAACACCTGCCGGACACGCCAAAATCACCTGCCGGGTATGCCAGAACCACCTGGCGGACACTACGGAATCACCTGCCGCGCATGCCGGAACCACCTCTCAGATATGCCAGAACCACGTGCCAGTGACCCCGGAAGCACCTGCCGAGCACGCCGGAACCACTTGCTCGACTCGCCAGAACCACCTGCCGGACACGCCAAAATCACCTGCCCGCTACACCAGCACCACTTCGGGGACAAGCCGTAATCACGTGAGGGGCATGCCGGCACAGCCTCTCAGACTGAACCTCGTGCCGGACACCACAGAACCACCTGCCGGACAGACCGGAACCACCTGCCGGACACGCCGGAACCACTGGCACGACCCGCCGGAACGACCGCTGGACATGCAAACTCACCTGCCGGCTACGCCGGAAACACTTGGCGAACACTCCGGAATCACCTGCCGGGCATGCCGGAACCACCTGCTCGACTCGCCAGAACCACCTGCCGGACACGCCAAAATCACCTGCCGGCTATGCCACAACCAGTTGGGGAACACTTCGGAATCACCTGCCGGGCTTGCTGGAACCACCTGCCGGTCATGCCAAAATCACCTGCCAACTACGCCAGTACCACTTGGCGGACACTGTGGAAACACCTGTCGGGCCGGCCGGAACCACATCTCAGACGTGTCAGAACCATGTGCATGAGATGCTGGAACCACACACCGAACAGACGGAAAACACATGCCAGGCCCGTCTGAACAACCTGCCGAGCACGCCGGAGCCACCTGCTCGACTCGCCGGAACCACCTACCTGACATGCCCAAATCACCAGCCGGGTATGCCAGAACCACTTGGCGGACACTCCGGATTCATCTGCCGGACATGCCGGAACCAGCTCTCAGACACACCAGAACCACGTGCCGGAGACGCCGGAAGCACCTGCCGAGCATGCCGGAGCCACCTGCTCGACTCGCCAGAAACACCTGCCGGACACGCCAAAATCACCTGCCGGGTATTCCAGAACCACCTGGCGGACACTACGGAATCACCTGCCGCGCATGCCAGAAGCACGTGCCAGACACGCCGGAAACACGTGCCGGACACTCCGGAATCACCTACGGGACAGACCGGAACCACCTGCCGAGCACGCCGGAGCCACCTGTTCGACTCGCTGGAACCACCTGCCGGACAGGCCAATGTCAACTGCTGGCTATGCCAGAACCACCTGGGGGATGGTCCGGAATCACCTGCCAGCCATGGCGGAACCACCTCTCAGACGTACCAGAACCACCTGCCGGAGAAGCTGGAAACACGTCCTGGACAGTCTGGAACCACCTGCCGGCCAAGCCTGAACCACCTGCCAAGCACAACGGAACAACCTGCCAGACACGCCAAAATCACCTGCGAGTTATGCCAGAACCACCTGGAGGACTCTCTGGGATGACCTGCCGGGCATGCCGGAACCACCTCTCAGACGTGCCAGAACCATGTGGCGGACAGTCCGGAATCACCTGTTGGGCATGCGCAACCACCTCTGAGACGTACCAGAACCACATGCCGTGCAGGCTGGAACCACCTTCCGGACAGACCGGAATCACATTTCGGGCATGCCGGAACCACCTGTCAGATGTGCCAGAAACACGTGCCGGAGACGCCGGAAGCACCTGCCAAGCACGTCGCAACCACCTGCTCAACTCGCCTGAACCACCTGCCGGACACGCCAAAATCACCTGCCCGCTACACCAGCACCACTTCGGGGACAAGCCGGAATCACGTGAGGGGCATGCCGGCACAGCCTCTCAGACTGAACCTCGTGCCGGACACCACAGAACCACCTGCCGGACAGACCGGAACCACCTGCCGGACACGCCGGAACCACCAGCTCGACCCGCCGGAACGACCGCTGGACATGCAAAATCACCTGCCGGCTACGCCGGAAACACTTGGCGAACACTCCGGAATCATTTGCCGGGCATGCCGGAACCACGTCTCAGATATGCCAGAACCATGTGCATGAGATGCTGGAACCACACCCCGAACAGATGGAAAACACCAGCCAGACCCGTCTGAACAACCTGCCGAGCACGCCGGAGCCACCTGCTCGACTCCCCGGAACCACCTACCTGACATGCCCAAATCACCAGCCGGGTATGCCAGAACCACTTGGCGGACACTCCGGAATCATCTGCCGGACATGCCGGAACCAGCTCTCAGACACACCAGAACCACGTGCCGGAGACGCCGGAAGCACCTGGCGAGAATGCTGGAGCCAACTGCTAGACTCACCAGAAACACCTGAGGTACACGCCAAAATCACCTGCCGCGCATGCCGGAACCACCTCTCAGACGTGCCGGAAGCACGTGCCAGACACGCCGGAAACACCTACCGGACAGACCGGACCCACCTGCCAAGAACGCCGGAGCCACCTGTTCGACTCGCTGGAACCACCTGCCGGACAGGCCAATATCAACTGCTGGCTATGCCAGAACCACCTGGGGGCCAGTCCGGGATCACCTGCCAGCCATGGCGGAACCACCTCTCAGACGTACCAGAACCACCTGCCGGAGAAGCTGGAAACACGTCCTGGACAGACTGGAACCACGTGACGGCCATGCCTGAACCACCTGCCGAGCACGGCGGAACCACCTGCCGGACACACCAAAATCACCTGCGGGCTACGCCAGAACCACTTGGACGACTCTCCGAAATGACCTGCCTGGCATGTTGGAACCACCTCTCAGACGTGCCAGAAGCACGTGGCGGACAGTCCGGAATCACCTGTTGGGCATACGCAACCACCTCTGAGACGTACCAGAACCACGTGCCGTGCACGCCGGAACCACCTACCGGACAGACCGGAATCAACTTTTGGGCATGCCGGAACCACCAGTCAGATGTGCCAGAAACACGTGCCGGAGACACCGGAAGCACCTGCCGAGCACGTCGCAACCACCTGCTCAACTCGCCTGAACCACCTGCCGGACACGCGAAAATCACCTGCCCGCTACACCAGCACCACTTCGGGGACAAGCCGGAATCACGTGAGGGGCATGCCGGCACAGCCTCTCAGACTGAACCTCGTGCCGGACACCACAGAACCACCTGCCGGACAGACCGGAACCACCTGCCGGACACGCCGGAATCACCGGCTCTACCCGCCGGAACGACCGCTGGACATGCAAACTCACCTGCAGGCTACGCCGGAAACACTTGGCGAACACTCCGGAATCACCTGCCGGGCATGCCGGAACCACCTCTCAGATATGCCAGAACCACGTGCCAATGACCCCAGAAGCACCTGCCGAGCACGCCGGAACCACCTGCTCGACTCGCCAGAACCACCTGCCGGACACGCAAAAATCACCTGCCGGCTACGACACAACCAGTTGGGGAACACTTCGGAATCACCTGCCGGGCTTGCTGGAACCACCTGCCGGTCATGCCAAAATCACCTGCCAACTACGCCAGTACCACTTGGCGGACACTGTGGAAACACCTGTCGGGCCGGCCGGAACCACATCTCAGACGTGCCAGAACCATGTGCATGAGATGCTGGAACCACACCCCGAACAGACGGAAAACACCTGCCAGACCCGTCTGAACAACCTGCCGAGCACGCCGGAGCCACCTGCTCGACTCGCCGGAACCACCTACCTGACATGCCCAAATCACCAGCCGGGTATGCCAGAACCACTTGGCGGACACTCCGAAATCATCTGCCGGACATGCCGGAACCAGATCTCAGACACACCAGAACCACGTGCCGGAGACGCCGGAAGCACCTGCCGAGCATGCCGGAGCCACCTGCTCGACTCGCCGGAAACACCTGCCGGACATGCCAAAATCACCTGCCGGGTACAACAGAACCACCTGGCGGACACTCCGAAATCACCTGTCGCACATGCCGGAACCACCTCTCAGACGTGCCGGAAGCACGTGCCGGACACGCCGGAATCACCTACCGGACAGACCGGAACCACCTGCCGAGCACGCCGGAGCCACCTGTTCGACTCGCTGGAACCACCTGCCGGACAGGCCAATATCAACTGCTGGCTATGCCAGAACCACCTGGGGGACGGTCCGGAATCACCTGCCCGCCATGGCGGAACCACCTCTCAGACGTACCAGAACCACCTGCCGGAGAAGCTGGAAACACGTCCTGGACAGTCTGGAACCACCTGCCGGCCAAGCCTGAACCACCTGCCAAGCACAACGGAACAACCTGCCAGAAACGCCAAAATCACCTGCGTGTTATGCCAGAACCACCTGGAGGACTCTCTGGGATGACCTGCCGGGCATGCCGGAAACACCTCTCAGACGTGCCAGAACCATGTGGCGGACAGTCCGGAATCACCTGTTGGGCATGCGCAACCACCTCTGTGACGTACCAGAACCACATGCCGTGCAGGCTGGAACCACCTACCGGACAGACCGGAATCACCTTTCGGGCATGCCGGAACCACCTGTCAGATGTGCCAGAAACACGTGCCGGAGACGCCGGAAGCACCTGCCAAGCACGTTGGAACCACCTGCTCAACTCGCCTGAACCACCTGCCGGACATGCCAAAATCACCTGCCGACTATGCCAGAACCACTTGGCGAACACTCCGGAATCACTTGCCGGGCATGCAGGAACCACCTCTCAGACATGCCAGAACCCCGTGCCAATGACCCCGGAAGCACCAGCCGAGCACGCTGGAACCACCTGCTCGACTCGCCAGAACCACCTGCCGATCACGCAAAAATCACCTGCCGGCTACGCCACAACCAGTTGGTGAACACTTTGGAATCACCTGCCAGGCTTGCTGGAACCACCTGCCGGTCATGCCAAAATCACCTGCCAACGACGCCAGAACCACTTGGCGGACACTGCGGAAACACCTGTCGGGCCGGCTGGAACCACATCTCAGACGTGCCAGAAACGTGCTCATGAGATGCTGGAAACACACCACGAACAGACGGATACCACCTGCCAGAACCGCCTGAACCACCTGCTGAGCACGCCGGAACCACCTGCTCGACTCACCGGTACCACCTCCCTGACACGCCAAAATCACTTGCTGGGTATGCCAGAACCACTTGGCGGACACTACGGAATCATCTGCCGGACATGCCGGAACCAGCTCTCAGACACACCAGAACCAAGTGCCGGAGACGCCGGAAGCACCTGCCGAGCACGCCGGAGCCACCTGCTCGACTCGCCAGAAACACCTGCCGGACACGCCAAAATCACCTGCCGGGTATGCCAGAACCACCTGGCGGACACTACGGAATCACCTGCCGCACATGCCGGAACCACCTCTCAGACGTGCCGGAAGCACGTGCCAGACACGCCGGAAACACCTACCGGACAAACCGGAACCACCTGCCAAGAACGCCAGAGCCACCTGTTCGACTCGCTGGAACCACCTGCCGGACAGGCCAATATCAACTGCTGGCTATGCCAGAACCACCTGGGGGACAGTCCGGGATCACCTGCCAGCCATGGCGGAACCACCTCTCAGACGTACCAGAACCACCTGCCGGAGAAGCTGGAAACACGTCCTGGACAGACTGGAACCACTTGACGGCCATGCCTGAACCACCTGCCGAGCACGGCGGAACCACCTGCCGGACACGCCAAAATCACCTGCGGTCTACGCCAGGACCACTTGGCCGACTCTTCGAAATGACCTGCCGGGCATGTTGGAACCACCTCTCAGACGTGCCAGAAGCACGTGGCGGACAGTCCGGGATCACCTGTTGGGCATACGCAACCACCTCTGAGACGTACCAGAACCACGTGCCGTGCACGCCGGAACCACCTACCGGACAGACCGGAATCACCTTTCGGGCATGCCGGAACCACCTGTCAGATGTGCCAGAAACGCGTGCCGAAGACGACGGAAGCACCTGCCAAGCACGTTGGAACCACCTGCTCAACTCGCCTGAACCTCCTGCCAGACACGCCAAAATCAATTGCCCGCTACACCAGCACCACTTCGGGGACAAGCTGGAATCACGTGAGGGGCATGCCGGCACAGCCTCTCAGACTGAACCTCGTGCCGGACACCACAGAACCACCTGCCGGACAGACCAGAACCACCTGCCGGACACGCCGGAACCACCGGCTCGACCCGCCGGAACGACCGCTGGACATGCAAAATCACCTGCCAGCTACGCCGGAAACACTTGGCGAACACTCCGGAATCACCTGCCGGGCATGCCGGAACCACCTCTCAGATATGCCAGAACCACGTGCCAATGACCCCGGAAGCACCTGCCGAGCACGCCGGAACCACCTGCTCGACTCGCCAGAACCACCTGCCGGACACGCAAACATCACCTGCCGGCTATGCCACAACCGGTGGGGGAACACTTCGGAATCACCTGCCTGGCTTGCTGGAACCAGCTGCCGGTCATGCCAAAATGACCTGCCAACTACGCCAGTACCACTTGGCTGACACTGTGGAAACACCTGTCGGGCCGGCCAGAACCACATCTCAGACGTGCCAGAACCATGTGCATGAGATGCTGGAACCACACCCCGAACAGACGGAAAACACCTGCCAGACCCGTCTGAACAAACTACCGAGCACGCCGGAGCCACCTGCTCGACTCGCCGGAACCACCTACCTGACATGCCAAAATCACCAGCCGGGTATGCCAGAACCACTTTTCGGACACTGCGGAATCATCTGTCAGACATGCCGGAACCAGCTCTCAGACACACCAGAACCACGTGCCGGAGACGCCGGAAGCACCTGCCGAGCATGCCGGAGCCACCTGCTCGACTCGCCAGAAACACCTGCCGGACACGCCAAAATCACCTGCCGGGTACGCCAGAACCACCTGGCGGACACTCCGAAATCACCTGTCGCGCATGCCGGAACCACCTCTCAGACGTGCCGGAAGCACATGCCGGACACGCCGGAAACACCTACCGGACAGACTGGAACCACCTGCCAAGAACGCCGGAGCCACCTGTTCGACTCGCTGGAACCACCTGCCGGACAGGCCAATATCAACTGCTGGCTATGCCAGAACCACCTTGGGGACAGTCCGGGATCACCTGCCAGCCATGGCGGAACCACCTCTCAGACGGACCGGAACCACCTGCCGGAGAAGCTGGAAACACGTCCAGGACAAACTGGAACCACGTGACGGCCATGCCTGAACCACCTGCCGAGCACGGCGGAACCACCTGCCAGACGCGCCAAAATCACCTGCGGGCTACGCCAGAACCACTTGGACGACTCTCCGAAATGACCTGCCGGGCAGGTTGGAACCACCTCTCAGACGTGCCAGAAGCACGTGGCAGAGAGTCCGGAATCACCTGTTGGGCATACGCAACCACCTCTGAGACGTACCAGAACCACGTGCCGTGCACGCTGGAACCACCTACCGGACAGACCGGAATCAACTTTTGGGCATGCCGGAACCATCAGTCAGATGTGCCAGAAACACGTGCCGGAGACGCCGGAAGCACCTGCCGAGCACGTTGCAACCACCTGCTCAACTCGCCTGAACCACCTGCCGGACACGCCAAAATCACCTGCCCGCTACACCAGCACCAATTCGGGGACAAGCCGGAATCACGTGAGGGGCATGCCGGCACAGCCTCTCAGACTGAACCTCGTGCCGGACACCACAGAACCACCTGCCGGACAGACCGGAACCACCTGCCGGACACGCCGGAACGACCGGATCCACCCGCCGGAACGACCGCTGGACATGCAAAATCACCTGCCGGCTACGCCGGAAACACTTGGCGAACACTCCGGAATCACCTGCCGGGCATGCCGGAACCACCTCTCAGATATGCCAGAACCACGTGCTAATGACCCCAGAAGCACCTGCCGAGCACGCCGGAACCACCTGCTCGACTCGCCAGAACCACCTGCCGGACACGCCAAAATCACCTGCCGGCTACGCCACAACCAGTTGGGGAACACTTCGGAATCACCTGCCGGGCTTGCTGGAACCACCTGCCGGTCATGCCAAAATCACCTGCCAACTACGCCAGTACCACTTGGCGGACACTGTGGAAACACCTGTCGGGCCGGCCAGAACCACATCTCAGACGTGCCAGAACCATGTGCATGAGATGCTGGAACCACACCCCGAACAGACGGAAAACACCAGCCAGACCCGTCTGAACAACCTGCCGAGCACGCCGGAGCCACCTGCTCGACTCCCCGGAACCACCTACCTGACATGCCCAAATCACCAGCCGGGTATGCCAGAACCACTTGGCGGACACTCCGGAATCATCTGCCGGACATGCCGGAACCAGCTCTCAGACACACCAGAACCACGTGCCGGAGACACCGGAAGCACCTGGCGAGCATGCCGGAGCCAACTGCTCGACTCGCCAGAAACACCTGCCGGACACGCCAAAATCACCTGCCGCGCATGCCGGAACCACCTCTCAGACGTGCCGGAAGCACGTGCCAGACACGCCGGAAACACCTACCGGACAGACCGGAACCACCTGCCAAGAACGCCGGAGCCACCTGTTCGACTCGCTGGAACCACCTGCCGGACAGGCCAATATCAACTGCTGGCTATGTCAGAACCACCTGGGGGACAGTCCGGGATCACCCGCCAGCCATGGCGGAACCACCTCTCAGACGTACCAGAACCACCTGCCGGAGAAGCTGGAAACACGTCCTGGACAGACTGGAACCACGTGACGGCCATGCCTGAACCACCTGCCGAGCACGGCGGAACCACCTGCCGGACACGCCAAAATCACCTGCGGGCTACGCCAGAACCACTTGGACGACTCTCCGAAATGACCTGCCGGGCATGTTGGAACCACCTCTCAGACGTGCCAGAAGCACGTGGCGGACAGTCCGGGATCACCTGTTGGGCATACGCAACCACCTCTGACACGTACCAGAACCACGTGCCGTGCACGCCGGAACCACCTACCGGACAGACCGGAATCAACTTTTGGGCATGCCGGAACCACCAGTCAGATGTGCCAGAAACACGTGCCGGAGACACCGGAAGCACCTGCCGAGCACGTCACAACCACCTGCTCAACTCGCCTGAACCACCTGCTGGACACGCGAAAATCACCTGCCCGCTACACCAGCACCACTTCGGGGACAAGCCGGAATCACGTGAGGGGCATGCCGGCACAGCCTCTCAGACTGAACCTCGTGCCGGACACCACAGAACCACCTGCCGGACAGACCGGAACCACATGCCGGACACGCCAGAACCACCGGCTCGACACGCCGGAACGACCGCTGGACATGCAAACTCACCTGCCGGCTACGCCGGAAACACTTGGCGAACACTCCGGAATCACCTGCCGGGCATGCCGGAACCACCTCTCAGATATGCCAGAACCACGTGCCAATGACCCTGGAAGCACCTGCCGAGCACGCCGGAACCGCCTGCCGGACACGCAAAAATCTCCTGCCGGCTACGCCACAACCAGTTGGGGAACACTTCGGAATCACCTGCCGGGCTTGCTGGAACCACCTGCCGGTCATGCCAAAATGACCTGCCAACTACGCCAGTACCACTTGGCGGACACTGTGGAAACACCTGTCGGGCCGGCCGGAACCACATCTCAGACGTGCCAGAACCATGAGCATGAGATGCTGGAACCACACCCCGAAAAGACGGAAAACACCTGCCAGACCCGTCTGAACAACCTGCCGAGCACGCCGGAGCCACCTGCTCGACTCACTGGTACCACCTCCCTGACACGCCAAAATCACCTGCTGGGTATGCCAGAACCACCTGGCGGACACTCCGGAATCATCTGCCGGACATGCCGGAACCAGCTCTCAGACACACCAGAACCACGTGCCGGAGACGCCGGAAGCACCTGCCGAGCATGCCGGAGCCACCTGCTCGACTCGCCAGAAACACCTGCCGGACACGCCAAAATCACCTGCTGGGTACGCCAGAACCACCAGGCGGACACTCCGAAACCACCTGTCGCGCATGCCGGAACCACCTCTCAGATGTGCCGGAAGCACGTGCCGGACACGCCGGAATCACCTACCGGACAGACCGGAACCACCTGCCGAGCACGCCGGAGCCACCTGTTCGACTCGCTGGAACCACCTGCCGGACAGGCCAATATCAACTGCTGGCTATGCCAGAACCACCTGGGGGACGGTCCGGAATCACCTGCCAGCCATGGCGGAACCACCTCTCAGACGTACCAGAACCACCTGCCGGAGAAGCTGGAAACACGTCCTGGACAGTCTGGAACCACCTGCCGGCCAAGCCTGAACCACCTGCCAAGCACAACGGAACAACCTGCCAGACACGCCAAAATCACCTGCGTGTTATGCCAGAACCACTTGGAGGACTCTCTGGGATGACCTGCCGGGCATGCCGGAACCACCTCTCAGACGTGCCAGAACCATGTGGCGGACAGTCCGGAATCACCTGTTGGGCATGCGCAACCACCTCTGAGACGTACCAGAACCACATGCCGTGCAGGCTGGAACCACCTACCGGACCGACCGGAATCACCTTTCGGGCATGCCGGAACCACCTGTCAGATGTGCGAGAAACACGTGCCGGAGACGCCGGAAGCACCTGCCAAGCACGTTGGAACCAACTGCTCAACTCGCCTGAACCACCTGCCGGACATGCCAAAATCACCTGCCGACTCTGCCAGAACCACTTGGCGAACACTCCGGAATCACTTGCCGGGCATGCAGGAACCACCTCTCAGACATGCCAGAACCCCGTGCCAATGACCCCGGAAGCACCAGCCGAGCACGCCGGAACCACCTGCTCGTCTCGCCAGAACCACCTGCCGATCACGCAAAAATCACCTGCCGGCTACGCCACAACCAGTTGGTGAACACTTTGGAATCACCTGCCAGGCTTGCTGGAACCACCTGCCAGTCATGCCAAAATCACCTGCCAACTACGCCAGAACCGCTTGGCGGACACTGCGGAAACACCTGTCGGGCCGGCTGGAACCACATCTCAGATGTGCCAGAAACGTGTTCATGAGATGCTGGAACCACACCCCGAACAGACGGATACCACCTGCCAGAACCGCCTGAACCACCTGCTGAGCACGCCGGAACCACCTGCTCGACTCACCGGTACCACCTCCCTGACACGCCAAAATCACCTGCTGGGTATGCCAGAACCACTTGGCAGACAATCCGGAATCATCTGCTGGACATGCCGGAACCAGCTCTCAGACACACCAGAACCAAGTGCCGGAGACGCCGGAAGCACCTGCCGAGCATGCCGGAGCCACCTGCTCGACTCGCCAGAAACACCTGCCGGACACGCCAAAATCACCTGCCCGGTATGCCAGAACCACCTGGCGGACACTCCGAAACCACCTGTCGCGCATGCCGGAACCACCTCTCAGACGTGCCGGAAGCACGTGCCGGACACGCCGGAAACACCTACCGGACAGACCGGAACCGCCTGCCGAGCACGAAAGAGCCACCTGTTCGACTCGCTGGAACCACCTCCTGGACAGGCCAATATCAACTGCTGGCTATGCCAGAACCACCTGGGGGACGGTCCGGGATCACCTGCCAGCCATGGCGGAACCACCTCTCAGACGTACCAGAACCACCTGCCGGAGAAGCTGGAAACACGTCCTGGACAGACTGGAACCACGTGACACCCATGCCTGAACCACCTGCCGAGCACGGCGGAACCACCTGCCGGACACACCAAAATCACCTGCGGGCTACGCCAGAACCACTTGGACGACTCTCCGAAATGACCTGCCGGGAAGGTTGGAACCACCTCTCAGATGTGCCAGAAGCACGTGGCAGACAGTCCGGAATCACCTGTTGGGCATACGCAACCACCTCTGAGACGTACCAGAACCACGTGCCGTGCACGCTGGAGCCACCTAACGGACAGACCGGAATCAACTTTTGGGCATGCCGGAACCACCAGTCAGATGTGCCAGAAACACGTGCCGGAGACGCTGGAAGCACCTGTCGAGCACGTCGCAACCACCTGCTCAACTCGCCTGAACCACCTGCCGGACACGCCAAAATCACCTGCCCGCTACACCAGCACCACTTCGGGGACAAGCCGTAATCACGTGAGGGGCATGCCGGCACAGCCTCTCAGACTGAACCTCGTGCCGGACACCACAGAACCACCTGCCGGACAGACCGGAACCACCTGCCGGACACGCCGGAACCACTGGCACGACCCGCCGGAACGACCGCTGGACATGCAAACTCACCTGCCGGCTACGCCGGAAACACTTGGCGAACACTCCGGAATCACCTGCCGGGCATGCCGGAACCACCTGCTCGACTCGCCAGAACCACCTGCCGGACACGCCAAAATCACCTGCCGGCTATGCCACAACCAGTTGGGGAACACTTCGGAATCACCTGCCGGGCTTGCTGGAACCACCTGCCGGTCATGCCAAAATCACCTGCCAACTTCGCCAGTACCACTTGGCGGACACTGTGGAAACACCTGTCGGGCCGGCCGGAACCACATCTCAGACGTGCCAGAACCATGTGCATGAGATGCTGGAACCACACACCGAACAGACGGAAAACACATGCCAGGCCCGTCTGAACAACCTGCCGAGCACGCCGGAGCCACCTGCTCGACTCGCCGGAACCACCTACCTGACATGCCCAAATCACCAGCCGGGTATGCCAGAACCACTTGGCGGACACTCCGGATTCATCTGCCGGACATGCCGGAACCAGCTCTCAGACACACCAGAACCACGTGCCGGAGACGCCGGAAGCACCTGCCGAGCATGCCGGAGCCACCTGCTCGACTCGCCAGAAACACCTGCCGGACACGCCAAAATCACCTGCCGGGTATTCCAGAACCACCTGGCGGACACTACGGAATCACCTGCCGCGCATGCCAGAAGCACGTGCCAGACACGCCGGAAACACGTGCCGGACACTCCGGAATCACCTACGGGACAGACCGGAACCACCTGCCGAGCACGCCGGAGCCACCTGTTCGACTCGCTGGAACCACCTGCCGGACAGGCCAATGTCAACTGCTGGCTATGCCAGAACCACCTGGGGGATGGTCCGGAATCACCTGCCAGCCATGGCGGAACCACCTCTCAGACGTACCAGAACCACCTGCCGGAGAAGCTGGAAACACGTCCTGGACAGTCTGGAACCACCTGCCGGCCAAGCCTGAACCACCTGCCAAGCACAACGGAACAACCTGCCAGACACGCCAAAATCACCTGCGAGTTATGCCAGAACCACCTGGAGGACTCTCTGGGATGACCTGCCGGGCATGCCGGAACCACCTCTCAGACGTGCCAGAAACATGTGGCGGACAGTCCGGAATCACCTGTTGGGCATGCGCAACCACCTCTGAGACGTACCAGAACCACATGCCGTGCAGGCTGGAACCACCTTCCGGACAGACCGGAATCACCTTTCGGGCATGCCGGAACCACCTGTCAGATGTGCCAGAAACACGTGCCGGAGACGCCGGAAGCACCTGCCAAGCACGTCGCAACCACCTGCTCAACTCGCCTGAACCACCTGCCGGACACGCCAAAATCACCTGCCCGCTACAGCAGCACCACTTTGGGGACAAGCCGGAATCACGTGAGGGGCATGCCGGCACAGCCTCTCAGACTGAACCTCGTGCCGGACACCACAGAACCACCTGCCGGACAGACCGGAACCACCTGCCGGACACGCCGGAACCACCAGCTCGACCCGCCGGAACGACCGCTGGACATGCAAAATCACCTGCCGGCTACGCCGGAAACACTTGGCGAACACTCCGGAATCACCTGCCGGGCATGCCGGAACCACCTCTCAGATATGCCAGAACCATGTGCATGAGATGCTGGAGCCACACCCCGAACAGACGGAAAACACCAGCCAGACCCGTCTGAACAACCTGCCGAGCACGCCGGAGCCACCTGCTCGACTCCCCGGAGCCACCTACCTGACATGCCCAAATCACCAGCCGGGTATGCCAGAACCACTTGGCGGACACTCCGGAATCATCTGCCGGACATGCCGGAACCAGCTCTCAGACACACCAGAACCACGTGCCGGAGACGCCGGAAGCACCTGGCGAGCATGCCGGAGCCAACTGCTCGACTCGCCAGAAACACCTGCCGGACACGCCAAAATCACCTGCCGCGCATGCCGGAACCACCTCTCAGACGTGCCGGAAGCACGTGCCAGACACGCCGGACACACCTACCGGACAGACCGGACCCACCTACCAAGAACGCCGGAGCCACCTGTTCGACTCGCTGGAACCACCTGCCGGACAGGCCAATATCAACTGCTGGCTATGCCAGAACCACCTGGGGGCCAGTCCGGGATCACCTGCCAGCCATGGCGGAACCACCTCTCAGACGTACCAGAACCACCTGCCGGAGAACCTGGAAACACGTCCTGGACAGACTGGAACCACGTGACGGCCATGCCTGAACCACCTGCCGAGCACGGCGGAACCACCTGCCGGACACGCCAAAATCACCTGCGGGCTACGCCAGAACCACTTGGACGACTCTCCGAAATGACCTGCCGGGCATGTTGGAACCACCTCTCAGACGTGCCAGAAGCACGTGGCGGACAGTCCGGAATCACCTGTTGGGCATACGCAACCACCTCTGACACGTACCAGAACCACGTGCCGTGCACGCCGGAACCACCTACCGGACAGACCGGAATCAACTTTTGGGCATGCCGGAACCACCAGTCAGATGTGCCAGAAACACGTGCCGGAGACACCGGAAGCACCTGCCGAGCACGTCACAACCACCTGCTCAACTCGCCTGAACCACCTGCTGGACACGCGAAAATCACCTGCCCGCTACACCAGCACCACTTCGGGGACAAGCCGGAATCACGTGAGGGGCATGCCGGCACAGCCTCTCAGACTGAACCTCGTGCCGGACACCACAGAACCACCTGCCGGACAGACCGGAACCACCTGCCGGACACGCCGGAACCACCGGCTCGACCCGCCGGAACGACCGCTGGACATGCAAACTCACCTGCCGGCTACGCCGGAAACACTTGGCGAACACTCCGGAATCACCTGCCGGGCATGCCGGAACCACCTCTCAGATATGCCAGAACCACGTGCCAATGACCCCAGAAGCACCTGCCGAGCACGCCGGAACCACCTGCTCGACTCGCCAGAACCACCTGCCGGACACGCCAAAATCACCTGCCGGCTACGACACAACCAGTTGGGGAACACTTCGGAATCACCTGCCGGGCTTGCTGGAACCACCTGCCGGTCATGCCAAAATCACCTGCCAACTACGCCAGTACCACTTGGCGGACACTGTGGAAACACCTGTCGGGCCGGCCGGAACCACATCTCAGACGTGCCAGAACCATGTGCATGAGATGCTGGAACCACACCCCGAACAGACGGAAAACACCTGCCAGACCCGTCTGAACAACCTGCCGAGCACGCCGGAGCCACCTGCTCGACTCGCCGGAACCACCTACCTGACATGCCCAAATCACCAGCCGGGTATGCCAGAACCACTTGGCGGACACTCCGGAATCATCTGCCGGACATGCCGGAACCAGATCTCAGACACACCAGAACCACGTGCCGGAGACGCCGGAAGCACCTGCCGAGCATCCCGGAGCCACCTGCTCGACTCGCCGGAAACACCTGCCGGACATGCCAAAATCACCTGCCGGGTACAACATAACCACCTGGCGGACACTCCGAAATCACCTGTCGCACATGCCGGAACCACCTCTCAGACGTGCCGGAAGCACGTGCCGGACACGCCGGAATCACCTACCGGACAGACCGGAACCACCTGCCGAGCACGCCGGAGCCACCTGTTCGACTCGCTGGAACCACCTGCCGGACAGGCCAATATCAACTGCTGGCTATGCCAGAACCACCTGGGGGACGGTCCGGAATCACCTGCCCGCCATGGCGGAACCACCTCTCAGACGTACCAGAACCACCTGCCGGAGAAGCTGGAAACACGTCCTGGACAGTCTGGAACCACCTGCCGGCCAAGCCTGAACCACCTGCCAAGCACAACGGAACAACCTGCCAGAAACGCCAAAATCACCTGCGTGTTATGCCAGAACCACCTGGAGGACTCTCTGGGATGACCTGCCGGGCATGCCGGAAACACCTCTCAGACGTGCCAGAACCATGTGGCGGACAGTCCGGAATCACCTGTTGGGCATGCGCAACCACCTCTGAGACGTACCAGAACCACATGCCGTGCAGGCTGGAACCACCTACCGGACAGACCGGAATCACCTTTCGGGCATGCCGGAACCACCTGTCAGATGTGCCAGAAACACGTGCCGGAGACGCCGGAAGCACCTGCCAAGCACGTTGGAACCACCTGCTCAACTCGCCTGAACCACCTGCCGGACATGCCAAAATCACCTGCCGACTATGCCAGAACCACTTGGCGAACACTCCGGAATCACTTGCCGGGCATGCAGGAACCACCTCTCAGACATGCCAGAACCCCGTGCCAATGACCCCGGAATCACCAGCCGAGCACGCCGGAACCACCTGCTCGACTCGCCAGAACCACCTGCCGATCACGCAAAAATCACCTGCCGGCTACGCCACAACCAGTTGGTGAACACTTTGGAATCACCTGCCAGGCTTGCTGGAACCACCTGCCAGTCATGCCAAAATCACCTGCCAACTACGCCAGAACCGCTTGGCGGACACTGCGGAAACACCTGTCGGGCCGGCTGGAACCACATCTCAGACGTGCCAGAAACGTGTTCATGAGATGCTGGAACCACACCCCGAACAGACGGATACCACCTGCCAGAACCGCCTGAACCACCTGCTGAGCACGCCGGAACCACCTGCTCGACTCACGGGTACCACCTCCCTGACATGCCAAAATCACCTGCTGGGTATGCCAGAACCACTTGGCGGACACTCCGGAATCATCTGCCGGACATGCCGGAACCAGCTCTCAGACACACCAGAACCAAGTGCCGGAGACGCCGGAAGCACCTGCCGAGCATGCCGGAGCCACCTGCTCGACTCGCCAGAAACACCTGCCGGACACGCCAAAATCACCTGCCGGGTATGCCAGAACAACCTGGCGGACACTCCGGAATCACCTACGGGACAGACCGGAACCACCTGCCGAGCACGCCGGAGCCACCTGTTCGACTCGCTGGAACCACCTGCCGGACAGGCCAATGTCAACTGCTGGCTATGCCAGAACCACCTGGGGGATGGTCCGGAATCACCTGCCAGCCATGGCAGAACCACCTCTCAGACGTACCAGAACCACCTGCCGGAGAAGCTGGAAACACGTCCTGGACAGTCTGGAACCACCTGCCGGCCAAGCCTGAACCACCTGCCAAGCACAACGGAACAACCTGCCAGACACGCCAAAATCACCTGCGAGTTATGCCAGAACCACCTGGAGGACTCTCTGGGATGACCTGCCGGGCATGCCGGAACCACCTCTCAGACGTGCCAGAACCATGTGGCGGACAGTCCGGAATCACCTGTTGGGCATGCGCAACCACCTCTGAGACGTACCAGAACCACATGCCGTGCAGGCTGGAACCACCTTCCGGACAGACCGGAATCACCTTTCGGGCATGCCGGAACCACCTGTCAGATGTGCCAGAAACACGTGCCGGAGACGCCGGAAGCACCTGCCAAGCACGTTGCAACCACCTGCTCAACTCGCCTGAACCACCTGCCGGACACGCCAAAATCACCTGCCCGCTACACCAGCACCACTTCGGGGACAAGCCGGAATCACGTGAGGGGCATGCCGGCACAGCCTCTCAGACTGAACCTCGTGCCGGACACCACAGAACCACCTGCCGGACAGACCGGAACCACCTGCCGGACACGCCGGAACCACCAGCTCGACCAGCCGGAACGACCGCTGGACATGCAAAATCACCTGCCGGCTACGCCGGAAACACTTGGCGAACACTCCGGAATCACCTGCCGGGCATGCCGGAACCACCTCTCAGATATGCCAGAACCATGTGCATGAGATGCTGGAACCACACCCCGAACAGACGGAAAACACCAGCCAGACCCGTCTGAACAACCTGCCGAGCACGCCGGAGCCACCTGCTCGACTCCCCGGAGCCACCTACCTGACATGCCCAAATCACCAGCCGGGTATGCCAGAACCACTTGGCGGACACTCCGGAATCATCTGCCGGACATGCCGGAACCAGCTCTCAGACACACCAGAACCACGTGCCGGAGACGCCGGAAGCACCTGGCGAGCATGCCGGAGCCAACTGCTCGACTCGCCAGAAACACCTGCCGGACACGCCAAAATCACCTGCCGCGCATGCCGGAACCACCTCTCAGACGTGCCGGAAGCACGTGCCAGACACGCCGGAAACACCTACCGGACAGACCGGACCCACCTACCAAGAACGCCGGAGCCACCTGTTCGACTCGCTGGAACCACCTGCCGGACAGGCCAATATCAACTGCTGGCTATGCCAGAACCACCTGGGGGAGAGTCCGGGATCACCTGCCAGCCATGGCGGAACCACCTCTCAGACGTACCAGAACCACCTGCCGGAGAAGCTGGAAACACGTCCTGGACAGACTGGAACCACGTGACGGCCATGCCTGAACCACCTGCCGAGCACGGCGGAACCACCTGCCGGACACACCAAAATCACCTGCGGGCTACGCCAGAACCACTTGGACGACTCTCCGAAATGACCTGCCGGGCATGTTGGAACCACCTCTCAGACGTGCCAGAAGCACGTGGCGGACAGTCCGGAATCACATGTTGGGCATACGCAACCACCTCTGACACGTACCAGAACCACGTGCCGTGCACGCCGGAACCACCTACCGGACAGACCGGAATCAACTTTTGGGCATGCCGGAACCACCAGTCAGATGTGCCAGAAACACGTGCCGGAGACACCGGAAGCACCTGCCGAGCACGTCACAACCACCTGCTCAACTCGCCTGAACCACCTGCTGGACACGCGAAAATCACCTGCCCGCTACACCAGCACCACTTCGGGGACAAGCCGGAATCACGTGAGGGGCATGCCGGCACAGCCTCTCAGACTGAACCTCGTGCCGGACACCACAGAACCACCTGCCGGACAGACCGGAACCACCTGCCGGACACGCCGGAACCACCGGCTCGACCCGCCGGAACGACCGCTGGACATGCAAACTCACCTGCCGGCTACGCCGGAAACACTTGGCGAACACTCCGGAATCACCTGCCGGGCATGCCGGAACCACCTCTCAGATATGCCAGAACCACGTGCCAATGACCCCAGAAGCACCTGCCGAGCACGCCGGAACCACCTGCTCGACTCGCCAGAACCACCTGCCGGACACGCCAAAATCACCTGCCGGCTACGACACAACCAGTTGGGGAACACTTCGGAATCACCTGCCGGGCTTGCTGGAACCACCTGCCGGTCATGCCAAAATCACCTGCCAACTACGCCAGTACCACTTGGCGGACACTGTGGAAACACCTGTCGGTCCGGCCGGAACCACATCTCAGTCGTGCCAGAACCATGTGCATGAGATGGTGGAACCACACCCCGAACAGACGGATACCACCTGCCAGAACCGCCTGAACCACCTGCTGAGCACGCCGGAACCACCTGCTCGACTCACGGGTACCACCTCCCTGACATGCCAAAATCACCTGCTGGGTATGCCAGAACCACTTGGCGGACACTCCGGAATCATCTGCCAGACATGCCGGAACCAACTCTCAGACACACCAGAACCAAGTGCCGGAGACGCCGGAAGCACCTGCCGAGCATGCCGGAGCCACCTGCTCGACTCGCCAGAAACACCTGCCGGACACGCCAAAATCACCTGCCCGGTATGCCAGAACAACCTGGCGGACACTACGGAATCACCTGCCGCACATGCCAGAACCACCTCTCAGACGTGCCGGAAGCACGTGCCGGACACGCCGGAAACACCTACCGGACAGACCGGAACCACCTGCCAAGAACGCCGGAGCCACCTGTTCGACTCGCTGGAACCACCTGCCGGACAGGCCAATATCAACTGCTGGCTATGCCAGAACCACCTGGGGGACAGTCCGGGATCACCTGCCAGCCATGCCGGAACCACCTCTCAGACGTACCAGAACCACCTGCCGGAGAAGCTGGAAACACGTCCTGGACAGACTGGAACCACGTGACGGCCATGCCTGAACCACCTGCCGAGCACGGCGGAACCACCTGCCTGACACGCCAAAATCACCTGCGGGCTACGCCAGAACCACTTGGACGACTCTCCGAAATGACCTGCCGGGCATGTTGGAACCACCTCTCAGACGTGCCAAAAGCACGTGGCGGACAGTCCGGAATCACCTGTTGGGCATACGCAACCACCTCTGAGACGTACCGGAACCACGTGCCGTGCACGCCGGAACCACCTACCGGACAGACCGGAATCAACTTTTGGGCATGCCGGAACCACCAGTCAGATGTGCCAGAAACACGTGCCGGAGACGCCGGAAGCACCTGCCGAGCACGTCGCAACCACATGCTCAACTCGCCTCAACCACCTGCCGGACACGCCAAAATCACCTGCCCGCTACACCAGCACCACTTCGGGGACAAGCCGGAATCACGTGAGGGGCATGCCGGCACAGCCTCTCAGACTGAACCTCGTGCCGGACACCACAGAACCACCTGCCGGACAGACCGGAACCACCTGCCGGACACGCCGGAACCACCGGCTCGACCCGCCGGAACGACCGCTGGACATGCAAAATCATCTGCCGGCTACGCCGGAAACACTTGGCGAACACTCCGGAATCACCTGCCGGGCATGCCGGAACCACCTCTCAGATATGCCAGAACCACGTGCCAATGACCCTGGAAGCACCTGCCGAGCACGCCGGAACCGCCTGCCGGACACGCAAAAATCACCTGCCGGCTACGCCACAACCAGTTGGGGAACACTTCGGAATCACCTGCCGGGCTTGCTGGAACCACCTGCCGGTCATGCCAAAATGACCTGCCAACTACGCCAGTACCACTTGGCGGACACTGTGGAAACACCTGTCGGGCCGGCCGGAACCACATCTCAGACGTGCCAGAACCATGAGCATGAGATGCTGGAACCACACCCCGAAAAGACGGAAAACACCTGCCAGACACGTCTGAACAACCTGCCAAGCACGCCGGAGCCACCTGCTCGACTCACCGGTACCACCTCCCTGACACGCCAAAATCACCTGCTGGGTATGCCAGAACCACTTGGCGGACACTCCGGAATCATCTGCCGGACATGCCGGAACCAGCTCTCAGACACACCAGAACCACGTGCCGGAGATGCCGGAAGCACCTGCCGAGCATGCCGGAGCCACCTGCTCGACTCGCCAGAAACACCTGCTGGACACGCCAAAATCACCTGCCGGGTATGCCAGAACCACCTGGCGGACACTCGGAATCACCTGCCGCGCATGCCGGAACCACCTCTCAGACGTGCCGGAAGCACGTGCCGGACAGGCCGGAAACACCTACCGGACAGACCGGAACCACCTGCCAAGAACGCCGGAGCCACCTGTTCGACTCGCTGGAACCACCTGCCGGACAGGCCAATATCAACTGCTGGCTATGCCAGAACCACCTGGGGGACAGTCCGGGATCACCTGCCAGCCATGGCGGAACCACCTCTCAGACGTACCAGAACCACCTGCCGGAGAAGCTGGAAACACGTCCTGGACAGACTGGAACCACGTGACGGCCATGCCTGAACCACCTGCCGAGCACGGCGGAACAACCTGCCGGACACGCCAAAATCACCTGCGGGCTATGCCAGAACCACTTGGACGACTCTCCGAAATGACCTGCCCGGCATGTTGGAACCATCTCTCAGACGTGCCAGAAGCACGTGGCGGACAGTCCGGAATCACCTGTTGGGCATGCGCAACCACCTCTGAGACGTACCAGAACCACGTGCCGTGCAGCCTGGAACCACCTACCGGAAAGACCGGAATCACCTTTCGGGCATGCCGGAACCACATGTCAGATGTGCCAGAAGCACGTGGCGGACAGTCCGGAATCACCTGTTGGGCATACGCAACCACATCTGAAACGTACCAGAACCACGTGCCGTGCACGCCGGAACCACCTACCGGACAGACCGGAATCAACTTTTGGGCATGCCGGAACCACCAGTCAGATGTGCCAGAAACACGTGCCGGAGACGCCGGAAGCACCTGCCGAGCACGTCGCAACCACCTGCTCAACTCGCCTGAACCACCTGCCGGACACGACAAAATCACCTGCCCGCTACACCAGCACCACTTCGGGGACAAGCCGGAATCACGTGAGGGACATGCCGGCACAGCCTCTCAGACTGAACCTTGTGCCGGACTCCACAGAACCACCTGCCGGAAAGACCGGAACAACCTGCCGAGCACGCCGGAGCCACCTGTTCGACTCGCTGGAACCAACTGCCGGACAGGCCAATATTAACTGCTGGCTATGCCAGAACCACCTGGGGGACGGTCCGGAATCACCTGCCCGCCATGGCGGAACCACATCTCAGACGCACCAGAACCACCTGCCGAAGAAGCTGGAAACACGTCCTGGACAGTCTGGAACCACCTGCCGGCCAAGCCTGAACCACCTGCCAAGCGCAACGGAACAACCTGCCAGACACGCCGAAATCACCTGCGTGTTATGCCAGAACCACTTGGAGGACTCTCTGGGATGACCTGCCGGGCATGCCGGAACCACCTCTCAGACGTGCCAGAACCATGTGGCGGACAGTCCGGAATCACCTGTTGGGCATGCGCAACCACCTCTGAGACGTACCAGAACCACATGCCATGCAGGCTGGAACCACCTACCGGACAGACCGGAATCACCTTTCGGGCATGCCGGAACCACCTGTCAGATGTGCCAGAAACACGTGCCGGAGACGCCGGAAGCACCTGCCAAGCACGTTGGAACCACCTGCTCAACTCGCCTGAACCACCTGCCGATCACGCAAAAATCACCTGCCGGCTACGCCACAACCAGTTGGTGAACACTTTGGAATCACCTGCCAGGCTTGCTGGAACCACCTGCCAGTCATGCCAAAATCACCTGCCAACTACGCCAGAACCGCTTGGCGGACACTGCGGAAACACCTGTCGGGCCGGCTGGAACCACATCTCAGACGTGCCAGAAACGTGTTCATGAGATGCTGGAACCACACCCCGAACAGACGGATACCACCTGCCAGAACCGCCTGAACCACCTGCTGAGCACGCCGGAACCACCTGCTCGACTCACCGGTACCACCTCCCTGACACGCCAAAATCACCTGCTGGGTATGCCAGAACCACTTGGCGGACACTCCAGAATCATCTGCCGGACATGCCGGAACCAGCTCTCAGACACACCAGAACCAAGTGCCGGAGACGCCGGAAGCACCTGCCGAGCATGCCGGAGCCACCTGCTCGACTCGCCAGAAACACCTGCCGGGCACGCCAAAATCACCTGCCCGGTATGCCAGAACCACCTGGCGGACACTAGGGAATCACCTGCCGCACATGCCGGAACCACCTCTCAGACGTGCCGGAAGCACGTGCCGGACACGCCGGAAACACCTACCGGACAGACCGGAACCACCTGCCAAGAACGCCGGAGCCACCTGTTCAACTCGCTGGAACCACCTGCCGGACAGGCCAATATCAACTGCTGACTATGCCAGAACCACCTGGGGGACAGTCCGGGATCACCTGCCAGCCATGGCGGAACCACCTCTCAGACGTACCAGAACCACCTGCCGGAGAAGCTGGAAACACTTCCTGGACAGACTGCAACCACGTGACGGCCATGCCTGAACCACCTGCCGAGCACGGCGGAACCACCTGCCGGACACGCCAAAATCACCTGCGTGTTATGCCAGAACCGCTTGGCCGACTCTCCGAAATGACCTGCCGGGCATGTTGGAACCACCTCTCAGACGTGCCAGAAGCACGTGGCGGACACTCCGGGATCACCTGTTGGGCATACGCAACCACCTCTGAGACGTACCAGAACCACGTGCCGTGCACGCCGGAACCACCTACCGGACAGACCGGAATCAACTTTTGGGCATGCCGGAACCAACAGTCTGATGTGCCAGAAAAACGTGCCGGAGACGCCGGAAGCACCTGCCGAGCACGTCGCAACCACCTGCTCAACTCGCCTGAACCACCAGCCGGACATGCCAAAATCACCTGCCGACTATGCCAGAACCACTTGGCGAACACTCCGGAATCACTTGCCGGGCATGCAGGAACCACCTCTCAGACATGCCAGAACCCCGTGCCAATGACCCCGGAAGCACCAGCCGAGCACGCCGGAACCACCTGCTCGACTCGCCAGAACCACCTGCCGATCACGCAAAAATCACCTGCCGGCTACGCCAAAACCATTTGGTGAACACTTTGGAATCACCTGCCAGGCTTGCTGGAACCACCTGCCAGTCATGCCAAAATCACCTGCCAACTACGCCAGAACCGCTTGGCGGACACTGCGGAAACACCTGTCGGGCCGGCTGGAACCACATCTCAGACGTGCCAGAAACGTGTTCATGAGATGCTGGAACCACACCCCGAACAGACGGATACCACCTGCCAGAACCGCCTGAACCACCTGCTGAGCACGCCGGAACCACCTGCTCGACTCACCGGTACCACCTCCCTGACACGCCAAAATCACCTGCTGGGTATGCCAGAACCACTTGGCGGACACTCCGGAATCATCTGCCGGACATGCCGGAACCAGCTCTCAGACACACCAGAACCAAGTGCCGGCGACGCCGGAAACACCTGCCGAGCATGCCAGAGCCACCTGCTCGACTCGCCAGAAACACCTGCCAGACACGCCAAAATCACCTGCCAGGTATACCAGAACCACCTGTCGGACACTACGGAATCACCTGCCGCGCATGCTGGAACCACCAGTCAGATGTGCCAGAAACACGTGCCGGAGACACCGGAAGCACCTGCTGAGCACGTCGCAACCACCTTCTCAACTCGCCTGAACCACCTGCCGGACACGCCAAAATCACCTGCCCGCTACACCAGCACCACTTCAGGGACAAGCCGGAATCACGTGAGGGGCATTCCGGCACAGCCTCTCAGACTGAACCTCGTGCCGGACACCACAGAACCACCTGTCGGACAGACCGGAACCACCTGCCGGACACGCCGGTACCACCGGCTCGACCTGCCGGAACGACCGCTGGACATGCAAAATCACCTGCCGGCTACGCCGGAAACACTTTGCGAACATTCCGGAATCACCTGCCCGGCATGCCGGAACCGCCTCTCAGATATGCCAGAACCACGTGCCAATGACCCCGGAAGCACCTGCCGAGCACGCCGGAACCACCTGCTCGACTCGCCAGAACCACCTGCCGGACACGCAAAAATCACCTGCCGGCTACGCCACAACCAGTTGGGGAACACTTCGGAATCACCTGCCGGGTTTGCTGGAACCACCTGCCGGTCATGCCAAAATCACCTGCCAACTACGCAAGTACCACTTGGCGGACACTGCAGAAACACCTGTCGGGCCGGCCGGAACCACATCTCAGACGTGCCAGAACCATGTGCATGAGATGCTGGAACCACACCCCGAACAGACGGAAAACACCTGCCAGACCCGTCTGAACAACCTGCCGAGCAGGCCGGAGCCACCTGCTCGACTCGCCGGAAACACCTACCAGACATGCCCAAATCACCAGCCGGGTATGCCAGAACCACTTGGCGGACACTCCGGAATCATCTGCCGGACATGCTGGAACCAGCTCTCAGACACACCAGAACCACGTGCCGGAGACGCCGGAAGCACCTGCCGAGCACGCCGGAGCAAACTGCTCGACTCGCCAGAAACACCTGCCGGACACGCCAAAATCACCTTCCGGGTATGCCAGAACCACCTCGCGGACACTACGGAATCACCTGCCGCGCATGCCGGAACCACCTCTCAGACGTGCCTGAAGCACGTGCCAGACACGCCGGAAACACCTACCGGACAGACCGGAACCACCTGCCAAGAACGCTGGAGCCACCTGTTCGACTCGCTGGAACCACCTGCCGGACAGGCCAATATCAACTGCTGGCTATGCCAGAACCACCTGGGGGACAGTCCGGGATCACCTGCCAGCCATGGCGGAACCACCTCTCAGACGTACCAGAACCACCTGCCGGAGAACCTGGAAACACGTCCTGGACAGACTGGAACCACGTGACGGCCATGCCTGAACCACCTGCCGAGCACGGCGGAACCACCTGCCGGACACGCCAAAATCACCTGCGGGCTACGCCAGAACCACTTGGACGACTCTCCGAAATGACCTGCCGGGCATGTTGGAACCACCTCTCAGACGTGCCAGAAGCACGTGGCGGACAGTCCGGAATCACATGTTGGGCATACGCAACCACCTCTGACACGTACCAGAACCACGTGCCGTGCACGCCGGAACCACCTAGCGGACAGACCGCAATCAACAATTGGGCATGCCGGAACCACCAGTCAGATGTGCCAGAAACACGTGCCGGAGACGCCGGAAGCACCTGCCAAGCACGTTGGAACCACCTGCTCAACTCGCCTGAACCACCTGCCGGACATGCCAAAATCACCTGCCGACTATGCCAGAACCACTTGGCGAACACTCCGGATTCACTTGCCGGGCATGCAGGAACCACCTCTCAGACATGCCAGAACCCCGTGCCAATGACCCCGGAAGCACCAGCCGAGCACGCCGGAACCACCTGCTCGACTCGCCAGAAACACCTGCCGATCACGCAAAAATCACCTGCCGGCTACGCCACAACCAGTTGGTGAACACTTTGGAATCACCTGCCAGGCTTGCTGGAACCACCTGCCAGTCATGCCAAAATCACCTGCCAACTACGCCAGAACCGCTTGGCGGACACTGCGGAAACACCTGTCGGGCCGGCTGGAACCACATCTCAGACGTGCCAGAAACGTGTTCATGAGATGCTGGAACCACACCCCGAACAGACGGATACCACCTGCCAGAATTGCCTGAACCACCTGCTGAGCACGCCGGAACCACCTGCTCGACTCACCGGTACCACCTCCATGACACGCCAAAATCACCTGCTGGGTATGCCAGAACCACTTGGCGGACACTCCGGAATCATCTGCCGGACATGCCGGAACCAGCTCTCAGACACACCAGAACCACGTGCCGGAGATGCCGGAAGCACCTGCCGAGCACGCCGGAGCCACCTGCTCGACTCGCCAGAAACACCTGCCGGACACGCCAAAATCACCTGCCGGGTATGCCAGAACCACCTGGCGGACACTACGGAATCACCTGCCGCACATGCCGGAACCACCTCTCAGACGTACCGGAAGCACGTGCCAGACACGCCGGAAACACCTACCGGACAGACCGGAACCACCTGCCAAGAACGCCGGAGCCACCTGTTCGACTCGCTGGAACCACCTGCCGGACAGGCCAATATCAACTGCTGGCTATGCCAGAACCACCTGGGGGACGGTCCGGAATCACCTGCCCGCCATGGCGGAACCACCTCTCAGACGTACCAGAACCACCTGCCGGAGAAGCTGGAAAAACGTCCTGGACAGTCTGGAACCTCCTGCCGGCCAGCCTGAACCACCTGCCAAGCACAAAGGAACAACCTGCCAGACACGCCAAAATCACCTGCGTGTTATGCCAGAACCACTTTGAGGACTCTCTGGGATGACCTGCCGGGCATGCCGGAACCACCTCTCAGACGTGCCAGAACCATGTGGCGGACAGTCCGGAATCACCTGTTGGGCATGCGCAACCACCTCTGAGAAGTACCAGAACCACATGCCGTGCAGGCTGGAACCACCTACCGGACAGACCGGAATCACCTTTCGGGCATGCCGGAACCACCTGTCAGATGTGCCAGAAACACGTGCCGGAGACGCCAGAAGCACCTGCCAAGCACGTTGGAACCACCTGCTCAACTCGCCTGAACCACCAGCCGGACATGCCAAAATCACCTGCCGACTATGCCAGAACCACTTGGTGAACACTCCGGAATCACTTGCCGGGCATGCAGGAACCACCTCTCAGACATGCCAGAACCCCGTGCCAATGACCACGGAAGCACCAGCCGAGCACGCCAGAACCACCTGCTCGACTCGCCAGAACCACCTGCCGATCACGCAAAAATCACCTTCCGGCTACGCCACAACCAGTTGGTGAACACTTTGGAATCACCTGCCAGGCTTGCTGGAACCACCTGCCAGTCATGCCAAAATCACCTGCCAACTACGCCAGAACCGCTTGGCGGACACTGCGGAAACACCTGTCGGGCCGGCTGGAACCACATCTCAGACGTGCCAGAAACGTGTTCATGAGATGCTGGAACCACACCCCGAACAGACGGATACCACCTGCCAGAACCGCCTGAACCACCTGCTGAGCACGCCGGAACCACCTGCTCGACTCACCGGTACCACCTCCCTGACACGCCAAAATCACCTGCTGGGTATGCCAGAACCACTTGGCGGACACTCCGGAATCATCTGCCGGACATGCCGGAACCAGCTCTCAGACACACCAGAACCAAGTGCCGGCGACGCCGGAAACACCTGCCGAGCATGCCAGAGCCACCTGCTCGACTCGCCAGAAACACCTGCCAGACACGCCAAAATCACCTGCCAGGTATACCAGAACCACCTATCGGACACTACGGAATCACCTGCCGCGCATGCTCGAACCACCAGTCAGATGTGCCAGAAACACGTGCCGGAGACACCGGAAGCACCTGCTGAGCACGTCGCAACCACCTTCTCAACTCGCCTGAACCACCTGCCGGACACGCCAAAATCACCTGCCCGCTACACCAGCACCACTTCAGGGACAAGCCGGAATCACGTGAGGGGCATTCCGGCACAGCCTCTCAGACTGAACCTCGTGCCGGACACCACAGAACCACCTGTCGGACAGACCGGAACCACCTGCCGGACACGCCGGTACCACCGGCTCGACCTGCCGGAACGACCGCTGGACATGCAAAATCACCTGCCGGCTACGCCGGAAACACTTTGCGAACATTCCGGAATCACCTGCCCAGCATGCCGGAACCGCCTCTCAGATATGCCAGAACCACGTGCCAATGACCCCGGAAGCACCTGCCGAGCACGCCGGAACCACCTGCTCGACTCGCCAGAACCACCTGCCGGACACGCAAAAATCACCTGCCGGCTACGCCACAACCAGTTGGGGAACACTTCGGAATCACCTGCCGGGTTTGCTGGAACCACCTGCCGGTCATGCCAAAATCACCTGCCAACTACGCAAGTACCACTTGGCGGACACTGCAGAAACACCTGTCGGGCCGGCCGGAACCACATCTCAGACGTGCCAGAACCATGTGCATGAGATCCTGGAACCACACCCCGAACAGACGGAAAACACCTGCCAGACCCGTCTGAACAACCTGCCGAGCAGGCCGGAGCCACCTGCTCGACTCGCCGGAACCACCTACCTGACATGCCCAAATAACCAGCCGGGTATGCCAGAACCACTTGGCGGACACTCCGGAATCATCTGCCGGACATGCCGGAACCAGCTCTCAGACACACCAGAACCACGTGCCGGAGACGCCGGAAGCACCTGACGAGCACGCCGGAGCCACCTGCTCGACTCGCCAGAAACACCTGCCGGACACGCCAAAATCACCTGCCGGGTACGCCAGAACCACCTGGCGGACACTCCAAAACCACCTGTCGCGCATGCCGGAACCACCTCTCTGACGTACCGGAAGCACGTGCCGGACACGCCGGAAACACCTACCGGACAGACCGGAACCACCTGCCGAGCACGCCGGAGCCACCTGTTCGACTCGCTGGAACCACCTGCCGGACAGGCCAATATCAACTGCTGGCTATGCCAGAACCACCTGGGGGACGGTCCGGAATCACCTGCCCGCCATGGCGGAACCACCTCTCAGACGTACCAGAACCACCTGCCGGAGAAGCTGGAAACACGTCCTGGAGAGTCTGGAACCACCTGCCGGCCAAGCCTGAACCAACTGCCAAGCACAACGGAACAACCTGCCAGACACGCCAAAATCACCTGCGTGTTATGCCAGAACCACTTGGAGGACTCTCTGGGATGACCTGCCGGGCATGCCGGAACCACCTCTCAGACGTGCCAGAACCATGTGGCGGACAGTCCGGAATCACCTGTTGGGCATGCGCAACCACCTCTGAGACGTACCAGAACCACATGCCGTGCAGGCTGGAACCACCTACCGGACACACCGGAATCACCTTTCGGGCATGCCGGAACCACCTGTCAGATGTGCCAGAAACACGTGCCGGAGACGCCGGAAGCACCTGCCAAGCACGTTGGAACCACCTGCTCAACTCGCCTGAACCACCTGCCGGACATGCCAAAATCACCTGCCGACTATGCCAGAACCACTTGGCGAACACTCCGGAATCACTTGCCGGGCATGCAGGAACCACCTCTCAGACATGCCAGAACCCCGTGCCAATGACCACGGAAGCACCAGCCGAGCACGCCGGAACCACCTGCTCGACTCGCCAGAACCACCTGCCGATCACGCAAAAATCACCTGCCGGCTACGCCACAACCAGTTGGTGAACACTTTGGAATCACCTGCCAGGCTTGCTGGAACCACCTGCCAGTCATGCCAAAATCACCTGCCAACTACGCCAGAACCGCTTGGCGGACACTGCGGAAACACCTGTCGGGCCGGCTGGAACCACATCTCAGACGTGCCAGAAACGTGTTCATGAGATGCTGGAACCACACCCCGAACAGACGGATACCACCTGCCAGAACCGCCTGAACCACCTGCTGAGCACGCCGGAACCACCTGCTCGACTCACCGGTACCACCTCCCTGACACGCCAAAATCACCTGCTGGGTATGCCAGAACCACTTGGCGGACACTCCGGAATCATCTGCCGGACATGCCGGAACCAGCTCTCAGACACACCAGAACCAAGTGCCGGAGACGCCGGAAGCACCTGCCGAGCATGCCGGAGCCACCTGCTCGACTCGCCAGAAACACCTGCCGGACACGCCAAAATCACCTGCCGGGTATGCCACAACCACCTGGCGGACACTACGGAATCACCTGACGCGCATGCCGGAACCACCTCTCAGACGTGCCGGAAGCACGTGCCAGACACGCCGGAAACACCTACCGGACAGACCGGAACCACCTGCCAAGAACGCCGGAGCCACCTGTTCGACTCGCTGGAACCACCTGCCGGACAGGCCAATATCAACTGCTGGCTATGCCAGAACCACCTGGGGGGCAGTCCGGGATCACCTGCCAGCCATGGCGGAACCACCTCTCAGACGTACCAGAACCACCTGCCGGAGAAGCTGGAAACACGTCCTGGACAGACTGGAACCACGTGACGGCCATGCCTGAACCACCTGCCGAGCACGGCGGAACCACCTGCCGGACACGCCAAAATCACCTGCGGGCTACGCCAGAACCACTTGGCCGACTCTCCGAAATGACCTGCCGGACATGTTGGAACCACCTCTCAGACGTGCCAGAAGCACGTGGCGGACAGTCCGGGATCACCTGTTGGGCATACGCAACCACCTCTGAGACGTACCAGAACCACGTGCCGTGCACGCCGGAACCACCTACCGGACAGACCGGAATCAACTTTTGGGCATGCCGGAACCACCAGTCAGATGTGCCAGAAAAACGTGCCGGAGACGCCGGAAGCACCTGCCGAGCACGTCGCAACCACCTGCTCAACTCGCCTGAACCACCTGCCGGACACGCCAAAATCACCTGCCCGCTACACCAGCACCACTTCGGGGACAAGCCGGAATCACGTGAGGGGCATGCCGGCACAGCCTCTCAGACTGAACCTCGTGCCGGACACCACAGAACCACCTGCCGGACAGACCGGAACCACCTGCCGGACACGCCGGAACCACCGGCTCGACCCGCCGGAACGACCGCTGGACATGCAAAATCACCTGCCGGCTACGCCGGAAACACTTGGCGAACACTCCGGAATCACCTGCCGGGCATGCCGGAACCACCTCTCAGATATGCCAGAACCACGTGCCAATGACCACGGAAGCACCTGCCGAGCACGCCGGAACCACCTGCTCGACTCGCCAGAACCACCTGCCGGACACGCAAAAATCACCTGCCGGGTACGGCACAACCAGTTGGGGAACACTTCGGAATCACCTGCCGGGCTTGCTGGAACCACCTGCCGGTCATGCCAAAATCACCTGCCAACTACGCCAGTACCACTTGGCGGACACTGCAGAAACACCTGTCGGGCCGGCCGGAACCACATCTCAGACGTGCCAGAAACGTGTTCATGAGATGCTGGAACCACACCCCGAACAGACGGATACAACCTGCCAGAACCGCCTGAACCACCTGCTGAGCACGCCGGAACCACCTGCTCGACTCACCGGTACCACCTCCCTGACACGCCAAAATCACCTGCTGGGTATGCCAGAACCACTTGGCGGACACTCCAGAATCATCTGCCGGACATGCCGGAACCAGCTCTCAGACACACCAGAACCAAGTGCCGGAGACGCCGGAAGCACCTGCCGAGCACGCCGGAGCCACCTGCTCGACTCGCCAGAAACACCTGCCGGACACGCCAAAATCACCTGCCGGGTATGCCAGAACCACCTGGCGGACACTACGGAATCACCTGCCGCACATGCCGGAACCACCTCTCAGACGTGCCGGAAGCACGTGCCAGACACGCCGGAAACACCTACCGGACAGACCGGAACCACCTGCCAAGAACGCCGGAGCCACCTGTTCGACTCGCTGGAACCACCTGCCGGACAGGCCAATATCAACTGCTGGCTATGCCAGAACCACCTGGGGGACAGTCCGGGATCACCTGCCAGCCATGGCGGAACCACCTCTCAGACGTACCAGAACCACCTGCCGGAGAAGCTGGAAACACGTCCTGGACAGACTGGAACCACGTGACGGCCATGCCTGAACCACCTGCCGAGCACGGCGGAACCACCTGCCGGACACGCCAAAATCACCTGCGGGCTACGCCAGAACCACTTGGCCGACTCTCCGAAATGACCTGCCGGTCATGTTGGAACCACCTCTCAGACGTGCCAGAAGCACGTGGCGGACAGTCCGGGATCACCTGTTGGGCATGCGCAACCACCTCTGAGACGTACCAGAACCACGTGCCCTGCAGGCTGGAACCACCTACCGGAAAGACCGGAATCACCTTTCGGGCATGACGGGACCACCTGTCAGATGTGCCAGAAACGCGTGCCGAAGACGACGGAAGCACCTGCAAAGCACGTTGGAACCACCTGCTCAACTCGCCTGAACCTCCTGCCAGACACGCCAAAATCAATTGCCCGCTACACCAGCACCACTTCGGGGACAAGCCGGAATCACGTGAGGGGCATGCCGGCACAGCCTCTCAGACTGAATCTCGTGCCGGACACCACAGAACCACCTGCCGGACAGACCGGAACCACCTGCTGGACACGCCGGAACCACCGGCTCGACCCGCCGGAACGACCGCTGGACATGCAAAATCACCTGCCGGCTACGCCGGAAACACTTGGCGAACACTCCGGAATCACCTGCCGGGCATGCCGGAACCACCTGCTCGACTCGCCAGAACCACCTGCCGGACACGCAAACATCACCTGCCGGCTACGCCACAACCGGTGGGGGAACACTTCGGAATCACCTGCCTGGCTTGCTGGAACCAGCTGCCGGTCATGCCAAAATCACCTGCCAACTACGCCAGTACCACTTGGCGGACACTGCGGAAACACCTGTCGGGCTGGCCGGAACCACATCTCAGACGTGCCAGAACCATGTGCATGAGATGCTGGAACCACACCCCGAACAGACGGAAAACGCCTGCCTGACCCGTCTGAACAACCTGCCGAGCAGGCCGGAGCCACCTGCTCGACTCGCCGGAACCACCTACCTGACATGCCCAAATCACCAGCCGGGTATGCCAGAACCACTTGGCGGACACTCCGGAATCATCTTCCGGACATGCCGGAACCAGCTCTCAGACACACCAGAACCACGTGCCGGAGAAGCCGGATACACCTGCCGAGCATGCCAGAGCCACCTGCTCGACTCGCCAGAAACACCTGCCGGACACGCCAAAATCACCTGCCGGGTACGCCAGAACCACCTGGCGGACACTCCGAAACCACCTGTCGCGCGTGCCGGAACCACCTCTCAGACGTGCCGGAAGCACGTGCCGGACACGCCGGAAACACCTACCGGACAGACCGGAACCACCTGCCGAGCACGCCGGAGCCACCTGTTCGACTCGCTGGAACCACCTGCCGGACAGGCCAATATCAACTGCTGGCTATGCCAGAACCACCTGGGCGACCGTCCGGAATCACCTGCCAGCCATGGCGGAACCACCTCTCAGACGTACCAGAACCACCTGCCGGAGAAGCTGGAAACACGTCCTGGACATACTGGAACCACGTGACGGCCATGCCTGAACCACCTGCCGAGCACGGCGGAACCACCTGCCGGACACGCCAAAATCACCTGCGGGCTACGCCAGAACCACTTGGACGACTCTCCGAAATGACCTGCCGGGCATGTTGGAACCACCTCTCAGACGTGCCAGAAGCACGTGGCGGACAGTCCGGTATCACCTGTTGGGCATACGCAACCACCTCTGACACGTACCAGAACCACGTGCCATGCACGCCGGAACCACCTACCGGACAGACCGGAATCAACCTTTGGGCATGCCGGAACCACCAGTCAGATGTGCCAGAAACACGTGCGGGAGACGCCGGAAGCACCTGCCAAGAACGTCGCAACCACCTGCTCAACTCGCCTGAACCACCTGCCGGACACGCCAAAATCACCTGCCCGCTACACCAGCACCACTTCGGGGACAAGCCGGAATCACGTGAGGGGCATGCCGGCACAGCCTCTCAGACTGAACCTCGTGCCGGACACCACAGAACCACCTGCCGGACAGACCGGAACCACCTGCCGGACACGCCGGAACCACCGGCTCGACCCGCCGGAACGACCGCTGGACATGCAAACTCACCTGCCGGCTACGCCGGAAACACTTGGCGAACACTCCGGAATCACCTGCCGGGCATGCCGGAACCACCTCTCAGATATGCCAGAACCACGTGCCAATGACCCCGGAAGCAACTGCCGAGCACGCCGGAACCACCTGCTCGACTCGCCGGAACCACCTACCTGACATGCCCAAATCACCAGCCGGGTTTGCCAGAACCTCTTGGCGGACACTCCGGAATCATCTGCCGGACATGCCGGAACCAGCTCTCAGACACACCAGAACCATGTGCCGGAGACGCCGGAAGCACCTGCCGAGCATGCAGGAGCCACCTGCTCGACTCGCCAGAAACACCTGCCGGACACGCCAAAATCACCTGCCGGGTATGCCAGAACCAACTGGCGGACACTACGGAATCACCTGCCGCGCATGCCGGAACCACCTCTCAGATATGCCAGAACCACGTGCCAGTGACCCCGGAAGCACCTGCCGAGCACGCCGGAACCACTTGCTCGACTCCCCAGAACCACCTGCCGGACACGCAAAAATCACCTGCCGGCTACGCCACAACCAGTTGTGGAACACTTTGGAATCACCTGCCAGGCTTGCTGGAACCACCTGCCGGTCATGCCAAAATCACCTGCCAACTACGCCAGTACCACTTGGCGGACACTGTGGAAACACCTGTCGGGCCGGCCGGAACCACATCTCAGACGTGCCAGAACCATGTGCATGAGATGCTGGAACCACACCCCGAACAGACGGAAAACACCTGCCAGACGCGTCTGAACAACCTGTCGCGCATGCCGGAACCACCTCTCAGACGTGCCGTAAGCACGTGCCGTACACGCCGGAATCACCTACCGGACAGACCGGAACCACCTGCTGAGCACGACGGAGCCACCTGTTCGACTCGCTGGAACCACCGTCCGGACAGGCCAATATCAACTGCTGGCTATGCCAGAACCACCTGGGGGACGGTCCGGAATCGCCTGCCAGCCATGGCGGAACCACCTCTCAGACGTACCAGAACCACCTGCCGGAGAAGCTGGTAACACGTCCTGGACAGTCTGGAACCACCTGCCGGCCAAGCCTGAACCACCTGCCAAGCACAAGGGAACAACCTGCAAGACACGCCAAAATCACCTGCGTGTTATGCCAGAACCACTTGGAGGACTCTCTGGGATGACCTGCCGGGCATGCCGGAACCACCTCTCAGACGTGCCAGAACCATGTGGCGGACAGTCCGGAATCACCTGTTGGGCATGCGCAACCACCTCTGAGACGTACCAGAACCACATGCCGTGCAGGCTGGAACCACCTACCGGACAGACCGGAATCACCTTTCGGGCATGCCGGAACCACCTGTCAGATGTGCCAGAAACGCGTGCCGGGGACGCCGGAAGCACCTGCCAAGCACGTTGGAACCACCTGCTCAACTCGCCTGAACCACCTGCCGGACATGCCAAAATCACCTGCCGACTATGCCAGAACCACTTGGCGAACACTCCGGAATCACTTGCCGGGCATGCAGGAACCACCTCTCAGACATGCCAGAACCCCGTGCCAATGACCCCGGAAGCACAGCCGAGCACGCCGGAACCACCTGCTCGACTCGCCAGAACCACCTGCCGATCACACAAAAATCACCTGCCGGCTGCGCCACAACCAGTTGGTGAACACTTTGGAATCACCTGCCAGGCTTGCTGGAACCACCTGCCAGTCATGCCAAAATCACCTGCCAACTACGCCAGAACCGCTTGGCGGACACTGCGGAAACACCTGTCCGGCCGGCTGGAACCACATCTCAGACGTGCCAGAAACGTGTTCATGAGATGCTGGAACCACACCCCGAACAGACGGATACCACCTGCCAGAATCGCCTGAACCACCTGCTGAGCACGCCGGAACCACCTGCTCGACTCACCGGTACCACATCCCTGACACGCCAAAATCACCTGCTGGGTATGCCAGAACCACTTGGCGGACACTCTGGAATCATCTGCCGGACATGCCGGAACCAGCTCTCAGACACACCAGAACCAAGTGCCGGAGACGCCGGAAGCACCTGCCGAGCATGCCGGAGCCACCTGCTCGACTCGCCAGAAACACCTGCCAGACACGCCAAAATCACCTGCCGGGTATGCCAGAACCACCTGGCGGACATTACGGAATCACCTGCCGCGCATGCCGGAACCACCTCTCAGACATGCCGGAAGCAAGTGCCAGACACCTAGGAAACACCTACCGGACAGACCGGAACCACCTGCCAAGAACACCGGAGCCACCTGTTCGACTCGCTGGAACCACCTGCCGGACAGGCCAATATCAACTGCTGGCTATGCCAGAACCACCTGGGCGACCGTCCGGAATCACCTGCCAGCCATGGCGGAACCACCTCTCAGACGTACCAGAACCACCTGCCGGAGAAGCTGCAAACACTTCCTGGACATACTGGAACCACGTGACGGCCATGCCTGAACCACCTGCCGAGCACGGCGGAACCACCTGCCGGACACGCCAAAATCACCTGCGGGCTACGCCAGAACCACTTGGACGACTCTCCGAAATGACCTGCCGGGCATGTTGGAACCACCTCTCAGACGTGCCAGAAGCACGTGGCGGACAGTCCGGAATCACCTGTTGGGCATACGCAACCACCTCTGACACGTACCAGAACCACGTGCCATGCACGCCGGAACCACCTACCGGACAGACCGGAATCAACTTTTGGGCATGCCGGAACCACCAGTCAGATGTGCCAGAAACACGTGCGGGAGACGCCGGAAGCACCTGCCAAGGACGTCGCAACCACCTGCTCAACTCGCCTGAACCACCTGCCGGACACGCCAAAATCACCTGCCCGCTACACCAGCACCACTTCGGGGACAAGCCGAAATCACGTGAGGGGCATGCCGGCACAGCCTCTCAGACTGAACCTCGTGCCGGACACCACAGAACCACCTGCCGGACAGACCGGAACCACCTGCCGGACACGCCGGAACCACCGGCTCGACCCGCCGGAACGACCGCTGGACATGCAAAATCACCTGCCGGCTACGCCGGAAACACTTGGCGAACACTCCGGAATCACCTGCCGGGCATGCCGGAATCACCTCTCAGATATGCCAGAACCACGTGCCAATGACCCCAGAAGCAACTGCCGAGCACGCCGGAACCACCTTCTCGACTCGCCGGAACCACCTACCTGACATGCCCAAATCACCAGCCGGGTATGCCAGAACCTCTTGGCGGACACTCCGGCATCATCTGCCGGACATGCCGGAACCAGCTCTCAGACACACCAGAACCACGTGCCGGAGACGCCGGAAGCACCTGCCGAGCATGCCGGAGCCACCTGCTCGACTCGCCAGAAACACCTGCCGGACACGCCAAAATCACCTGCCGGGTATGCCAGAACCACCTGGCGGACACTACGGAATCACCTGCCGGGCATGCCGGAACCACCTCTCAGACGTGCCAGAACCATGTGGCGGACAGTCCGGAATCATCTGTTGGGCATGCGCAACCATCTCTGAGACGTACCAGAACCACAAGCCGTGCAGGCTGGAACCACCTACCGGACAGACCGGAATCACCTTTCGGGCATGCCAGAACCACCTGTCAGATGTGCCAGAAACACGTGCCGGAGACGCCGGAAGCACCTGCCGGCTACGCCAGAACCAGCTGGCGGACACTCCGAAACAACCTGTCGCGCGTGCCGGAACCACCTCTCAGACGTGCCGGAAGCACGTGCCGGACACGCCGGAAACACCTACCGGACAGACCGGAACCACCTGCCGAGCACGCCGGAGCCACCTGTTCGACTCGCTGGAACCACCTGCCGGACAGGCCAATATCAACTGCTGGCTATGCCAGAACCACCTGGGGGACAGTCCGGGATCACCTGCCAGCCAGGGCAGAACCACCTCTCAGACGTACCAGAACCACCTCCCGGAGAAGCTGGAAACACGTCCTGGACAGACTGGAACCACGTGACGGCCATGCCTGAACCACCTGCCGAGCACGGCGGAACCACCTGCCGGACACGCCAAAATCACCTGCGGGCTACGCCAGAACCACTTGGACGAATCTCCGAAATGACCTGCCGGGCATGTTGGAACCACCTCTCAGACGTGCCAGAAGCACGTGGCGGACAGTCCGGGATCACCTGTTGGGCATACGCAACCACCTCTGAGACGTACCAGAACCACATGCCGTGCCGGCTGGAACCACCTACCGGACAGACCGGAATCACCTTTCGGGCATGCCGGAACCACCTGTCAGATGTGCCAGAAACACTTGCCGGAGACGCCGGAAGCACCTGCCAAGCACGTTGGAACCACCTGCTCAACTCGCCTGAACCACCTGCCGGACATGCCAAAATCACCTGCCGACTATGCCAGAACCACTTGGCGAACACTCCAGAATCACTTGCCGGGCATGCAGGAACCACCTCTCAGACATGCCAGAACCCCGTGCCAATGACCCCGGAAGCACCAGCCGAGCACGCCGGAACCACCTGCTCGACTCGCCAGAACCACCTGCCGATCACACAAAAATCACCTGCCGGCTACGCCACAACCAGTTGGTGAGCACTTTGGAATCACCTGCCAGGCTGCAAGTCATGCCAAAATCACATGCCAACTACGCCGGAACCGCTTGGCGGACACTGTGGAAACACCTGTCGGGCCGGCCGGAACCACGTCTCAGATGTGCCAGAACCATGTGCATAAGAGGCTGGAACCACACCCCGAACAGACGGATACCACCTGCCAGACTCGTCTGAACAACCTGCCGAGCACGCCGGAGCCACCTGCTCGACTCGCCGGAACCACCTACCTGACATGCCCAAATCACCAGCCGGGTATGCCAGAACCACTTGGCGGACACTACGGAATCATCTGCCGGACATGCCGGAACCAGCTCTCAGACACACCAGAACCACGTGCCGGAGACGCCGGAAGCACCTGCCGAGCATGCCGGAGCCACCTGCTCGACTCGCCAGAAACACCTGCCGGACACGCCAAAATCACCTGCCGGGTACGCCACAACCACCTGGCGGACACTCCGAAATCACCTGTCGCGCATGCCGGAACCACCTCTCAGACGTGCCGGAAGCACGTGTCGGAGACGCCGGAAGCACCTGCCAAGCACGTTGGAACCACCTGCTCAACTCGCCTGAACCACCTGCCGGACATGCCAAAATCACCTGCTGAGTATGCCAGAACCACTTGGCGAACACTCCAGAATCACTTGCCAGGCCTGCAGGAACCACCTCTCAGACATGCCAGAACCCCGTGCCAATGACCCCGGAAGCACCAGCCGAGCACGCCAGAACCACCTGCTCGACTCGCCAGAGCCACCTGCCGATCACGCAAAAATCACCTGCCGGCTACGCCACAACCAGTTGGTGAACACTTTGGAATCACCTGCCAGGCTTGCTGGAACCACCTGCCAGTCATGCCAAAATCACCAGCCCACTACGCCAGAACCGCTTGGCGGACACTGCGGAAACACCTGTCGGGCCGGCTGGAACCACATCTCAGACGTGCCAGAAACGTGTTCATGAGATGCTGGAACCACACACCGAACAGACGGATACCACCTGCCAGAACCGCCTCAACCACCTGCTGAGCACGCCGGAACCACCTGCTCGACTCACCGGTACCACCTCCCTGACACGCCAAAATCACCTGCTGGGTATGCCAGAACCACTTGGCGGACACTCCGGAATCATCTGCCGGACATGCCGGAACCAGCTCTCAGACACACCAGAACCAAGTGCCGGAGACGCCGGAAGCACCTGCCGAGCATGCCGGAGCCACCTGCTCAACTCGCCTGAACCACCTGCCGGACACGCCAAAATCACCTGCCCGCTACACCAGCACCACTTCGGGGACAAGCCGGAATCACGTGAGGGGCATGCCGGCACAGCCTCTCAGACTGAACCTCGTGCCGGACACCACAGAACCACCTGCCGGACAGACTGGAACCACCTGCCGGACACGCCGGAACCACCGGCTCGACCCGCCGGAACGACCGCTGGACATGCAAAATCACCTGCCGGCTATGCCGGAAACACTTGGTGAACTCTCCGGAATCACCTGCCGGGCATGCCGGAACCACCTCTCAGATATGCCAGAACCAAGTGCCAATGACCCCAGAAGCAACTGCCGAGCACGACGGAACCACCTGCTCGACTCGCCGGAACCACCTACCTGACATGCCCAAATCACCAGCCGGGTATGCCAGAACCACTTGGCGGACACTCCGGAATCATCTGCCGGACATGCCGGAACCAGCTCTCAGACACACCAGAACCACGTGCCGGAGACGCCGGAAGCACCTGCCGAGCATGCCGGAGCCACCTGCTCGACTCAACAGAAACACCTGCCGGACACGCCAAAATCACCAGCCGGGTATGCCAGAACAACCTGGCGGACACTACGGAATCACCTGCCGCGCATGCCGGAACCACCTCTCAGATATGCCAGAACCACGTGCCAGTGACCCCGAAGCACCTGCCGAGCACGCCGGAACCACCTGCTCGACTCACCAGAACCACCTGCCGGACACGCAAAAATCACCTGCCAGCTACGCCACAACCAGTTGTGGAACACTTCGGAATCACCTGCCGGGCTTGCTGGAACCACCTGCCGGTCATGCCAAAATCACCTGCCAACTACGCCAGTACCACTTGGCGGACACTATTGAAACACCTGTCGGGCCGGCCGGAACCACATCTCAGACGTGCCAGAACCATGTGCATGTGATGCTGGAACCACACCCCGAACAGACGGATACCACCTGCCAGAACCGCCTGAACAACCTGCCGAGCACGCCGGAACCACCTGCTCGACTCACCGGTACCACCTCCCTGACACACCAAAATCACCTGCTGGGTATGCCAGAACCACTTGGCGGACACTCCGGAATCATCTGCCGGACATGCCGGAACCAGCTCTCAGACACACCAGAACCACGTGCCGGAGACGCCGGAAGCACCTGCCGAGCATGCCGGAGCCACCTGCTCGACTCGCCAGAAACACCTGCCGGACACGCCAAAATCACCTGCCAGGTATGCCAGAACCACCTGGCGGACACTACGGAATCACCTGCCGCGCATGCCGGAACCACCTCTCAGACGTGCCGGAAGCACGTGCCAGACACGCCGGAAACACCTACCGGACAGACCGGAACCACCTGCCAAGAACGCCGGAGCCACCTGTTCGACTCGCTGGAACCACCTGCCGCACAGGCCAATATCAACTGCTGGCTATGCCAGAACCACCTGGGGGCCAGTCCGGGATCACCTGCCAGCCATGGCGGAACCACCTCT
>NW_027226799.1:0-39983 GCF_037783145.1 Equus przewalskii
GGACACTCCGGAATCATCTGCCGGACATGCCGGAACCAGCTCTCAGACACACCAGAACCAAGTGCTGGAGACGCCGGAAGCACCTGCCGAGCATGCCGGAGCCACCTGCTCGACTCGCCAGAAACACCTGCCGGACACGCCAAAATCACCTGCCGGGTATGCCAGAACCACCTGGCGGACACTACGGAATCACCTGCCGCGCATGCCGGAACCACCTCTCAGACGTGCCGGAAGCACGTGCCGGACACGCCGGAAACACCTACCGGGCAGCCCGGAAACACCTGCCAAGAACGCCGGAGCCACCTGTTCGACTCGCTGGAACCACCTGCCGGACAGGCCAATATCAACTGCTGGCTATGCCAGAACCACCTGGGGGACAGTCCGGGATCACCTGCCAGCCATGGCGGAACCACCTCTCAGACGTACCAGAACCACCTGCCGGAGAAGCTGGAAACACGTCCTGGACAGACGGGAACCACGTGACGGCCATGCCTGAACCACCTGCCGAGCACGGCGGAACCACCTGCCGGACACGCCAAAATCACCTGCGGGCTACGCCAGAACCACTTGGACGACTCTCCGAAATGACCTGCCGGGCATGTTGGAACCACCTCTCAGACGTGCCAGAAGCACGTGGCGGACAGTCCGGAATCACCTGTTGGGCATACGCAACCACCTCTGACACGTACCAGAACCACGTGCCGTGCACGCCGGAACCACCTACCGGACAGACCGGAATCAACTTTCGGGCATGCCGGAACCACCAGTCAGACGTGCCAGAAACACGTGCCGGAGACGCCGGAAGCACCTGCCGAGCACGTCGCAACCACCTGCTCAACTCGCCTGAACCACCTGCCGGACACGCCAAAGTCACCTGCCCGCTACACCAGCACCACTTAAGGGACAAGCCGGAATCACGTGAGGGGCATGCCGGCACAGCCTCTCAGACTGTGCCGGACACCACAGAACCACCTGCCGGACAGACCGGAACCACCTGCCGGACACGCCGGAACCACCGGCTCGACCCGCCGGAACGACCGCTGGACATGCAAAATCACCTACCGGCTACGCCGGAAACACTTGGCGAACACTCCGGAATCACCTGCCGGGCATGCCGGAACCACCTCTCAGATATGCCAGAACCACGTGCCAATGACCCCGGAAGCACCTGCCGAGCACGCCGGAACCACCTGCTCGACTCGCCAGAACCACCTGCCGGACACGCAAAAATCACCTGCCGGCTACGCCACAACCAGTTGGGGAACACTTCGGAATCACCTGCCGGGCTTGCTGGAACCACCTGCCGGTCATGCCAAAATCACCTGCCAACTACGCCAGTACCACTTGGCGGACACTGTGGAAACACCTGTCGGGCCGGCCGGAACCACATCTCAGACGTGCCAGAACCATGTGCATGAGATGCTGGAACCACACCCCGAACAGACGGAAAACACCTGCCAGACCCGTCTGAACAACCTGCCGAGCACGCCGGAGCCACCTGCTCGACTCGCCAGAACCACCTGCCGATCACGCAAAAATCACCTGCCGGCTACGCCACAACCAGTTGGTGAACACTTTGGAATCACCTGCCAGGCTTGCTGGAACCACCTGCCAGTCATGCCAAAATCACCTGCCAACTACGCCAGAACCGCTTGGCGGACACTGCGGAAACACCTGTCGGGCCGGCTGGAACCACATCTCAGACGTGCCAGAAACGTGTTCATGAGATGCTGGAACCACACCCCGAACAGACGGATACCACCTGCCAGAACCGCCTGAACCACCTGCTGAGCACGCCGGAACCACCTGCTCGACTCACCGGTACCACCTCCCTGACACGCCAAAATCACCTGCTGGGTATGCCAGAACCACTTGGCGGACACTCCGGAATCATCTGCCGGACATGCCGGAACCAGCTCTCAGACACACCAGAACCAAGTGCCGGAGACGCCGGAAGCACCTGCCGAGCATGCCGGAGCCACCTGCTCGACTCGCCAGAAACACCTGCCGGACACGCCAAAATCACCTGCCGGGTACGCCAGAACCACCTGGCGGACACTACGGAATCACCTGCCGCGCATGCCGGAACCACCTCTCAGACGTGCCGGAAGCACGTGCCGGACACGCCGGAATCACCTACCGGACAGACCGGAACCACCTGCCGAGCACGCCGGAGCCACCTGTTCGACTCGCTGGAACCACCTGCCGGACAGGCCAATATCAACTGCTGGCTATGCCAGAACCACCTGGGGGACGGTCCGGAATCACCTGCCAGCCATGGCGGAACCACCTCTCAGACGTACCAGAACCACCTGCCGGAGAAGCTGGAAACACGTCCTGGACAGTCTGGAACCACCTGCCGCCCAGCCTGAACCACCTGCCAAGCACGACGGAACCACCTGCCGGACACGCCAAAATCACCTGCGCGCTACGCCAGAACCACTTGGAGGACTCTCCGGAATGACCTGCCGGGCATGCCGGAACCACCTCTCAGACGTGCCAGAACCATGTGGCGGACAGTCCGGAATCACCTGTTGGGCATGCGCAACCACCTCTGAGACGTACCAGAACCACATGCCGTGCAGGCTGGAACCACCTACCGGACACACCGGAATCACCTTTCGGGCATGCCGGAACCACCTGTCAGATGTGCCAGAAACACGTGCCGGAGACGCCGGAAGCACCTGCCGAGCACGTCGGAACCACCTGCTCAACTCGCCTGAACCACCTGCCGGACATGCCAAAATCACCTGCCGGCTACGCCGGAAACACTTGGCGAACACTCCGGAATCACCTGCCGGGCATGCCGGAACCACCTCTCAGACATGCCAGAACCACGTGCCAATGACCCCGGAAGCACCTGCCGAGCACGCCGGAACCACCTGCTCGACTCGCCAGAACCACCTGCCGGACACGCAAAAATCACCTGCCGGCTACGCCACAACCAGTTGGGGAACACTTCGGAATCACCTGCCGGGCTTGCTGGAACCACCTGCCGGTCATGCCAAAATCACCTGCCAACTACGCCAGTACCACTTGGCGGACACTGTGGAAACACCTGTCGGGCCGGCCGGAACCACATCTCAGACGTGCCAGAACCATGTGCATGAGATGCTGGAACCACACCCCGAACAGACGGAAAACACCTGCCAGACCCGTCTGAACAACCTGCCGAGCACGCCGGAGCCACCTGCTCGACTCGCCGGAACCACCTACCTGACATGCCCAAATCACCAGCCGGGTATGCCAGAACCACTTGGCGGACACTCCGGAATCATCTGCCGGACATGCCGGAACCAGCTCTCAGACACACCAGAACCACGTGCCGGAGACGCCGGAAGCACCTGCCGAGCAAGCCGGAGCCACCTGCTCGACTCGCCAGAAACACCTGCCGGACACGCCAAAATCACCTGCCGGGTACGCCAGAACCACCTGGCGGACACTCCGAAACCACCTGTCGCGCATGCCGGAACCACCTCTCAGACGTGCCGGAAGCACGTGCCGGACACGCCGGAATCACCTACCGGACAGACCGGAACCACCTGCCGAGCACGCCGGAGCCACCTGTTCGACTCGCTGGAACCACCTGCCGGACAGGCCAATATCAACTGCTGGCTATGCCAGAACCACCTGGGGGACGGTCCGGAATCACCTGCCAGCCATGGCGGAACCACCTCTCAGACGTACCAGAACCACCTGCCGGAGAAGCTGGAAACACGTCCTGGACAGTCTGGAACCACCTGCCGGCCAAGCCTGAACCACCTGCCAAGCACAACGGAACAACCTGCCAGACACGCCAAAATCACCTGCGTGTTATGCCAGAACCACTTGGAGGACTCTCTGGGATGACCTGCCGGGCATGCCGGAACCACCTCTCAGACGTGCCAGAACCATGTGGCGGACAGTCCGGAATCACCTGTTGGGCATGCGCAACCACCTCTGAGACGTACCAGAACCACATGCCGTGCAGGCTGGAACCACCTACCGGACACACCGGAATCACCTTTCGGGCATGCCGGAACCACCTGTCAGATGTGCCAGAAACACGTGCCGGAGACGCCGGAAGCACCTGCCAAGCACGTTGGAACCACCTGCTCAACTCGCCTGAACCACCTGCCGGACATGCCAAAATCACCTGCCGACTATGCCAGAACCACTTGGCGAACACTCCGGAATCACTTGCCGGGCATGCAGGAACCACCTCTCAGACATGCCAGAACCCCGTGCCAATGACCCCATAAGCACCAGCCGAGCACGCCGGAACCACCTGCTCGACTCGCCAGAACCACCTGCCGATCACGCAAAAATCACCTGCCGGCTATGCCACAACCAGTTGGTGAACACTTTGGAATCACCTGCCAGGCTTGCTGGAACCACCTGCCAGTCATGCCAAAATCACCTGCCAACTACGCCAGAACCGCTTGGCGGACACTGCGGAAACACCTGTCGGGCCGGCTGGAACCTCATCTCAGACGTGCCAGAAACGTGTTCATGAGATGCTGGAACCACACCCCGAACAGACGGATACCACCTGCCAGAACCGCCTGAACCACCTGCTGAGCACGCCGGAACCACCTGCTCGACTCACCGGTACCACCTCCCTGACACACCAAAATCACCTGCTGGGTATGCCAGAACCACTTGGCGGACACTCCGGAATCATCTGCCGGACATGCCGGAACCAGCTCTCAGACACACCAGAACCAAGTGCCGGAGACGCCGGAAGCACCTGCCGAGCATGCCGGAGCCACCTGCTCGACTCGCCAGAAACACCTGCCGGACACGCCAAAATCACCTGCCGGGTATGCCAGAACCACCTGGCGGACACTACGGAATCACCTGCCGCGCATGCCGGAACCACCTCTCAGACGTGCCGGAAGCACGTGCCGGACACGCCGGAAACACCTACCGGACAGACCGGAACCACCTGCCAAGAACGCTGGAGCCACCTGTTCGACTCGCTGGAACCACCTGCCGGACAGGCCAATATCAACTGCTGGCTTTGCCAGAACCACCTGGGGTACAGTCCGGGATCACCTGCCAGCCATGGCGGAACCACCTCTCAGACGTACCAGAACCACCTGCCGGAGAAGCTGGAAACACGTCCTGGACAGACTGGAACCACGTGACGGCCATGCCTGAACCACCTGCCGAGCACGGCGGAACCACCTGCCGGAGACGCCAAAATCACCTGCGGGCTACGCCAGAACCACTTGGACGACTCTCCGAAATGACCTGCCGGGCATGTTGGAACCACCTCTCAGACGTGCCAGAAGCACGTGGCGGACAGTCCGGAATCACCTGTTGGGCATACGCAACCACCTCTGACACGTACCAGAACCACGTGCCGTGCACGCCGGAACCACCTACCGGACAGACCGGAATCAACTTTTGGGCATGCCGGAACCACCAGTCAGATGTGCCAGAAACACGTGCCGGAGACACCGGAAGCACCTGCCGAGCACGTTGCAACCACCTGCTCAACTCGCCTGAACCACCTGCCGGACACGCCAAAATCACCTGCCCGCTACACCAGCACCACTTCGGGGACAAGCCGGAATCACGTGAGGGGCATGCCGGCACAGCCTCTCAGACTGAACCTCGTGCCGGACACCACAGAACCACCTGCCGGACAGACCGGAACCACCTGCCGGACACGCCGGAACCACCGGCTCGACCCGCCGGAACGACCGCTGGACATGCAAAATCACCTGCCGGCTACGCCGGAAACACTTGGCGAACACTCCGGAATCACCTGCCGGGCATGCCGGAACCACCTCTCAGATATGCCAGAACCACGTGCCAATGACCCCGGAAGCACCTGCCGAGCACGCCGGAACCACCTGCTCGACTCGCCAGAACCACCTGCCGGACACGCAAAAATCACCTGCCGGCTACGCCACAACCAGTTGGGGAACACTTCGGAATCACCTGCCGGGCTTGCTGGAACCACCTGCCGGTCATGCCAAAATCACCTGCCAACTACGCCAGTACCACTTGGCGGACACTGTGGAAACACCTGTCGGGCCGGCCGGAACCACATCTCAGACGTGCCAGAACCATGTGCATGAGATGCTGGAACCACACCCCGAACAGACGGAAAACACCTGCCAGACCCGTCTGAACAACCTGCCGAGCACGCCGGAGCCACCTGCTCGACTCGCCGGAACCACCTACCTGACATGCCCAAATCACCAGCCGGGTATGCCAGAACCACTTGGCGGACACTCCGGAATCATCTGCCGGACATGCCGGAACCAGCTCTCAGACACACCAGAACCACGTGCCGGAGACGCCGGAAGCACCTGCCGAGCATGCCGGAGCCACCTGCTCGACTCGCCAGAAACACCTGCCGGACACGCCAAAATCACCTGCCGGGTACGCCAGAACCACCTGGCGGACACTCCGAAACCACCTGTCGCGCATGCCGGAACCACCTCTCAGACGTGCCGGAAGCACGTGCCGGACACGCCGGAATCACCTACTGGACAGACCGGAACCACCTGCCGAGCACGCCGGAGCCACCTGTTCGACTCGCTGGAACCACCTGCCGGACAGGCCAATATCAACTGCTGGCTATGCCAGAACCACCTGGGGGACGGTCCGGAATCGCCTGCCAGCCATGGCGGAACCACCTCTCAGACGTACCAGAACCACCTGCCGGAGAAGCTGGAAACACGTCCTGGACAGTCTGGAACCACCTGCCGGCCAAGCCTGAACCACCTGCCAAGCACAACGGAACAACCTGCCAGACACGCCAAAATCACCTGCGTGTTATGCCAGAACCACTTGGAGGACTCTCTGGGATGACCTGCCGGCCATGCCGGAACCACCTCTCAGACGTGCCAGAACCATGTGGCGGACAGTCCGGAATCACCTGTTGGGCATGCGCAACCACCTCTGAGACGTACCAGAACCACATGCCGTGCAGGCCGGAACCACCTACCGGACAGACCGGAATCACCTTTCGGGCATGCCGGAACCACCTGTCAGATGTGCCAGAAACACGTGCCGGAGACGCCGGAAGCACCTGCCGAGCACGTCGCAACCACCTGCTCAACTCGCCTGAACCACCTGCCGGACACGCCAAAATCACCTGCCCGCTACACCAGCACCACTTCGGGGACAAGCCGGAATCACGTGAGGGGCATGCCGGCACAGCCTCTCAGACTGAACCTCGTGCCGGACACCACAGAACCACCTGCCGGACAGACCGGAACCACCTGCCGGACACGCCGGAACCACCGGCTCGACCCGCCGGAACGACCGCTGGACATGCAAAATCACCTGCCGGCTACGCCGGAAACACTTGGCGAACACTCCGGAATCACCTGCGGGCATGCCGGAACCACCTCTCAGATATGCCAGAACCACGTGCCAATGACCCCGGAAGCACCTGCCGAGCACGCCGGAACCACCTGCTCGACTCGCCAGAACCACCTGCCGGACACGCAAAAATCACCTGCCGGCTACGCCACAACCAGTTGGGGAACACTTCGGAATCACCTGCCGGGCTTGCTGGAACCAGCTGCCGGTCATGCCAAAATCACCTGCCAACTACGCCAGTACCACTTGGCGGACACTGTGGAAACACCTGTCGGGCCGGCCGGAACCACATCTCAGACGTGCCAGAACCATGTGCATGAGATGCTGGAACCACACCCCGAACAGACGGAAAACACCTGCCAGACCCGTCTGAACAACCTGCCGAGCACGCCGGAGCCACCTGCTCGACTCGCCGGAACCACCTACCTGACATGCCCAAATCACCAGCCGGGTATGCCAGAACCACTTGGCGGACACTCCGGAATCATCTGCCGGACATGCCGGAACCAGCTCTCAGACACACCAGAACCAAGTGCCGGAGACGCCGGAAGCACCTGCCGAGCATGCCGGAGCCACCTGCTCGACTCGCCAGAAACACCTGCCGGACACGCCAAAATCACATGCCGGGTATGCCAGAACCACCTGGCGGACACTACGGAATCACCTGCCGCGCATGCCGGAACCACCTCTCAGACGTGCCGGAAGCACGTGCCGGACACGCCGGAAACACCTACCGGACAGCCCGGAACCACCTGCCAAGAACGCCGGAGCCACCTGTTCGACGCGCTGGAACCACCTGCCGGACAGGCCAATATCAACTGCTGGCTATGCCAGAACCACCTGGGGGACAGTCCGGGATCACCTGCCAGCCATGGCGGAACCACCTCTCAGACGTACCAGAACCACCTGCCGGAGAAGCTGGAAACACGTCCTGGACAGTCTGGAACCACCTGCCGGCCAAGCCTGAACCACCTGCCAAGCACAACGGAACAACCTGCCAGACACGCCAAAATCACCTGCGTGTTATGCCAGAACCACTTGGAGGACTCTCTGGGATGACCTGCCGGGCATGCCGGAACCACCTCTCAGACGTGCCAGAACCATGTGGCGGACAGTCCGGAATCACCTGTTGGGCATGCGCAACCACCTCTGAGACGTACCAGAACCACATGCCGTGCAGGCTGGAACCACCTACCGGACAGACCGGAATCACCTTTCGGGCATGCCGGAACCACCTGTCAGATGTGCCAGAAACACGTGCCGGAGAGGCCGGAAGCACCTGCCAAGCACGTTGGAACCACCTGCTCAACTCGCCTGAACCACCTGCCGGACATGCCAAAATCACCTGCCGACTATGCCAGAACCACTTGGCGAACACTCCGGAATCACTTGCCGGGCATGCAGGAACCACCTCTCAGACATGCCAGAACCCCGTGCCAATGACCCTGGAACCACCAGCCGAGCACGCCAGAACCACCTGCTCGACTCGCCAGAACCACCTGCCGATCACGCAAAAATCACCTGCCGGCTACGCCACAACCAGTTGGTGAACACTTTGGAATCACCTGCCAGGCTTGCTGGAACCACCTGCCAGTCATGCCAAAATCACCTGCCAACTACGCCAGAACCGCTTGGCGGACACTGCGGAAACACCTGTCGGGCCGGCTGGAACCACATCTCAGACGTGCCAGAAACGTGTTCATGAGATGCTGGAACCACACCCCGAACAGACGGATACCACCTGCCAGAAGCGCCTGAACCACCAGCTGAGCAGGCCGCAACCACCTGCTCGACTCACCGGTACCACCTCCCTGACACGCCAAAATCACCTGCTGGGTATGCCAGAACCACTTGGCGGACACTCCGGAATCATCTGCCGGACATGCCGGAACCAGCTCTCAGACACACCAGAACCAAGTGCCGGAGACGCCGGAAGCACCTGCCGAGCATGCCGGAGCCACCTGCTCGACTCGCCAGAAACACCAGCCGGACACGCCAAAATCACCTGCCGGGTACGCCAGAACCACCTGGCGGACACTATGGAATCACCTGCCGCGCATGCCGGAACCACCTCTCAGACGTGCCGGAAGCACGTGCCGGACACGCCGGAAACACCTACCGGACAGACCGGAATCAACTTTTGGGCATGCCGGAACCACCAGTCAGACGTGCCAGAAACACGTGCCGGAGACGCCGGAAGCACCTGCCGAGCACGTCGCAACCACCTGCTCAACTCGCCTGAACCACCTGCCGGACACGCCAAAGTCACCTGCCCGCTACACCAGCACCACTTCGGGGACAAGCCGGAATCACGTGAGGGGCATGCCGGCACAGCCTCTCAGACTGAACCTCATGCCGGACACCACAGAACCACCTGCCGGACAGACCGGAACCACCTGCCGGACACGCCGGAACCACCGGCTCGACCCGCCGGAACGACCGCTGGACATGCAAAATCACCTGCCGGCTACGCCGGAAACACTTGGCGAACACTCCGGAATCACCTGCCGGGCATGCCGGAACCACCTCTCAGATATGCCAGAACCACGTGCCAATGACCCCGGAAGCACCTGCCGAGCACGCCGGAACCACCTGCTCGACTCGCCAGAACCACCTGCCGGACACGCAAAAATCACCTGCCGGCTACGCCACAACCAGTTGGGGAACACTTCGGAATCACCTGCCGGGCTTGCTGGAACCACCTGCCGGTCATGCCAAAATCACCTGCCAACTACGCCAGTACCACTTGGCGGACACTGTGGAAACACCTGTCGGGCCGGCCGGAACCACATCTCAGACGTGCCAGAACCATGTGCATGAGATGCTGGAACCACACCCCGAACAGACGGAAAACACCTGCCAGACCCGTCTGAACAACCTGCCGAGCACGCCGGAGCCACCTGCTCGACTCGCCGGAACCACCTACCTGACATGCCCAAATCACCAGCCGGGTATGCCAGAACCACTTGGCGGACACTCCGGAATCATCTGCCGGACATGCCGGAACCAGCTCTCAGACACACCAGAACCACGTGCCGGAGACGCCGGAAGCACCTGCCGAGCATGCCGGAGCCACCTGCTCGACTCGCCAGAAACACCTGCCGGACACGCCAAAATCACCTGCCGGGTACGCCAGAACCACCTGGCGGACACTCCGAAACCACCTGTCGCGCATGCCGGAACCACCTCTCAGACGTGCCGGAAGCACGTGCCGGACACGCCGGAATCACCTACCGGACAGACCGGAACCACCTGCCGAGCACGCCGGAGCCACCTGTTCGACTCGCTGGAACCACCTGCCGGACAGGCCAATATCAACTGCTGGCTATGCCAGAACCACCTGGGGGACGGTCCGGAATCACCTGCCAGCCATGGCGGAACCACCTCTCAGACGTACCAGAACCACCTGCCGGAGAAGCTGGAAACACGTCCTGGACAGTCTGGAACCACCTGCCGGCCAAGCCTGAACCACCTGCCAAGCACAACGGAACAACCTGCCAGACACGCCAAAATCACCTGCGTGTTATGCCAGAACCACTTGGAGGACTCTCTGGGATGACCTGCCGGGCATGCCAGAACCACCTCTCAGACGTGCCAGAACCATGTGGCGGACAGTCCGGAATCACCTGTTGGGCATGCGCAACCACCTCTGAGACGTACCAGAACCACATGCCGTGCAGGCTGGAACCACCTACCGGACAGACCGGAATCACCTTTCGGGCATGCCGGAACCACCTGTCAGATGTGCCAGAAACACGTGCCGGAGACGCCGGAAGCACCTGCCAAGCACGTTGGAACCACCTGCTCAACTCGCCTGAACCACCTGCCGGACATGCCAAAATCACCTGCCGACTATGCCAGAACCACTTGGCGAACACTCCGGAATCACTTGCCGGGCATGCAGGAACCACCTCTCAGACATGCCAGAACCCCGTGCCAATGACCCCGGAAGCACCAGCCGAGCACGCCGGAACCACCTGCTCGACTCGCCAGAACCGCCTGCCGATCACGCAAAAATCACCTGCCGGCTACGCCACAACCAGTTGGTGAACACTTTGGAATCACCCGCCAGGCTTGCTGGAACCACCTGCCAGTCATGCCAAAATCACCTGCCAACTACGCCAGAACCGCTTGGCGGACACTGCGGAAACACCTGTCGGGCCGGCTGGAACCACATCTCAGACGTGCCAGAAACGTGTTCATGAGATGCTGGAACCACACCCCGAACAGACGGATACCACCTGCCAGAACCTCCTGAACCACCTGCTGAGCACGCCGGAACCACCTGCTCGACTCACCGGTACCACCTCCCTGACACGCCAAAATCACCTGCTGGGTATGCCAGAACCACTTGGCGGACACTCCGGAATCATCTGCCGGACATGCCGGAACCAGCTCTCAGACACACCAGAACCAAGTGCCGGAGACGCCGGAAGCACCTGCCGAGCATGCCGGAGCCACCTGCTCGACTCGCCAGAAACACCTGCCGGACACGCCAAAATCACCTGCCGGGTATGCCAGAACCACCTGGCGGACACTACGGAATCACCTGCCGCGCATGCCGGAACCACCTCTCAGACGTGCCGGAAGCACGTGCCGGACACGCCGGAATCACCTACCGGACAGACCAGAACCACCTGCCAATAACGCCGGAGCCACCTGTTCGACTCGCTGGAACCACCTGCCGGACAGGCCAATATCAACTGCTGGCTATGCCAGAACCACCTGGGGGACAGTCCGGGATCACCTGCCAGCCATGGCGGAACCACCTCTCAGACGTACCAGAACCACCTGCCGGAGAAGCTGGAAACACGTCCTGGACAGACTGCAACCACGTGACGGCCATGCCTGAACCACCTGCCGAGCACGGCGGAACCACCTGCCGGACACGCCAAAATCACCCGCGGGCTACGCCAGAACCACTTGGATGACTCTCCGAAATGACCGGCCGGGCATGCCAGAACCACCTCTCAGACGTGCCAGAACCATGTGGCGGACAGTCCGGAATCACCTGTTGGGCATACGCAACCACCTCTGACACGTACCAGAACCACGTGCCGTGCACGCCGGAACCACCTACCGGACAGACCGGAATCAACTTTTGGGCATGCCGGAACCACCAGTCAGATGTGCCAGAAACACGTGCCGGAGACGCCGGAAGCACCTGCCGAGCACGTCGCAACCACCTGCTCAGCTCGCCTGAACCACCTGCCGGACACGCCAAAGTCACCTGCCCGCTACACCAGCACCACTTAAGGGACAAGCCGGAATCACGTGAGGGGCATGCCGGCACAGCCTCTCAGACTGAACCTCGTGCCGGACACCACAGAACCACCTGCCGGACAGACCGGAACCACCTGCCGGACACGCCGGAACCACCGGCTCGACCCGCCGGAACGACCGCTGGACATGCAAAATCACCTGCCGGCTACGCCGGAAACACTTGGCGAACACTCCGGAATCACCTGCCGGGCATGCCGGAACCACCTCTCAGATATGCCAGAACCACGTGCCAATGACCCCGGAAGCACCTGCCGAGCACGCCGGAACCACCTGCTCGACTCGCCAGAACCACCTGCCGGACACGCAAAAATCACCTGCCGGCTACGCCACAACCAGTTGGGGAACACTTCGGAATCACCTGCCGGGCTTGCTGGAACCACCTGCCGGTCATGCCAAAATCACCTGCCAACTACGCCAGTACCACTTGGCGGACACTGTGGAAACACCTGTCGGGCCGGCCGGAACCACATCTCAGACGTGCCAGAACCATGTGCATGAGATGCTGGAACCACACCCCGAACAGACGGAAAACACCTGCCAGACCCGTCTGAACAACCTGCCGAGCACGCCGGAGCCACCTGCTCGACTCGCCGGAACCACCTACCTGACATGCCCAAATCACCAGCCGGGTATGCCAGAACCACTTGGCGGACACTCCGGAATCATCTGCCGGACATGCCGGAACCAGCTCTCAGACACACCAGAACCACGTGCCGGAGACGCCGGAAGCACCTGCCGAGCAAGCCGGAGCCACCTGCTCGACTCGCCAGAAACACCTGCCGGACACGCCAAAATCACCTGCCGGGTACGCCAGAACCACCTGGCGGACACTCCGAAACCACCTGTCGCGCATGCCGGAACCACCTCTCAGACGTGCCGGAAGCACGTGCCGGACACGCCGGAATCACCTACCGGACAGACCGGAACCACCTGCCGAGCACGCCGGAGCCACCTGTTCGACTCGCTGGAACCACCTGCCGGACAGGCCAATATCAACTGCTGGCTATGCCAGAACCACCTGGGGGACGGTCCGGAATCACCTGCCAGCCATGGCGGAACCACCTCTCAGACGTACCAGAACCACCTGCCGGAGAAGCTGGAAACACGTCCTGGACAGTCTGGAACCACCTGCCGGCCAAGCCTGAACCACCTGCCAAGCACAACGGAACAACCTGCCAGACACGCCAAAATCACCTGCGTGTTATGCCAGAACCACTTGGAGGACTCTCTGGGATGACCTGCCGGGCATGCCGGAACCACCTCTCAGACGTGCCAGAACCATGTGGCGGACAGTCCGGAATCACCTGTTGGGCATGCGCAACCACCTCTGAGACGTACCAGAACCACATGCCGTGCAGGCTGGAACCACCTACCGTACACACCGGAATCACCTTTCGGGCATGCCGGAACCACCTGTCAGATGTGCCAGAAACACGTGCCGGAGACGCCGGAAGCACCTGCCGAGCACGTTGGAACCACCTGCTCAACTCGCCTGAACCACCTGCCGGACATGCCAAAATCACCTGCCGACTATGCCAGAACCACTTGGCGAACACTCCGGAATCACTTGCCGGGCATGCAGGAACCACCTCTCAGACATGCCAGAACCCCGTGCCAATGACCCCGGAAGCACCAGCCGAGCACGCCGGAACCACCTGCTCGACTCGCCAGAACCACCTGCCGATCACGCAAAAATCACCTGCCGGCTACGCCACAACCAGTTGGTGAACACTTTGGAATCACCCGCCAGGCTTGCTGGAACCACCTGCCAGTCATGCCAAAATCACCTGCCAACTACGCCAGAACCGCTTGGCGGACACTGCGGAAACACCTGTCGGGCCGGCTGGAACCACATCTCAGACGTGCCAGAAACGTGTTCATGAGATGCTGGAACCACACCCCGAACAGACGGATACCACCTGCCAGAACCTCCTGAACCACCTGCTGAGCACGCCGGAACCACCTGCTCGACTCACCGGTACCACCTCCCTGACACGCCAAAATCACCTGCTGGGTATGCCAGAACCACTTGGCGGACACTCCGGAATCATCTGCCGGACATGCCGGAACCAGCTCTCAGACACACCAGAACCAAGTGCCGGAGACGCCGGAAGCACCTGCCGAGCATGCCGGAGCCACCTGCTCGACTCGCCAGAAACACCTGCCGGACACGCCAAAATCACCTGCCGGGTATGCCAGAACCACCTGGCGGACACTACGGAATCACCTGCCGCGCATGCCGGAACCACCTCTCAGACGTGCCGGAAGCACGTGCCGGACACGCCGGAAACACCTACCGGACAGACCAGAACCACCTGCCAATAACGCCGGAGCCACCTGTTCGACTCGCTGGAACCACCTGCCGGACAGGCCAATATCAACTGCTGGCTATGCCAGAACCACCTGGGGGACAGTCCGGGATCACCTGCCAGCCATGGCGGAACCACCTCTCAGACGTACCAGAACCACCTGCCGGAGAAGCTGGAAACACGTCCTGGACAGACTGCAACCACGTGACGGCCATGCCTGAACCACCTGCCGAGCACGGCGGAACCACCTGCCGGACACGCCAAAATCACCCGCGGGCTACGCCAGAACCACTTGGATGACTCTCCGAAATGACCGGCCGGGCATGCCAGAACCACCTCTCAGACGTGCCAGAACCATGTGGCGGACAGTCCGGAATCACCTGTTGGGCATACGCAACCACCTCTGACACGTACCAGAACCACGTGCCGTGCACGCCGGAACCACCTACCGGACAGACCGGAATCAACTTTTGGGCATGCCGGAACCACCAGTCAGATGTGCCAGAAACACGTGCCGGAGACGCCGGAAGCACCTGCCGAGCACGTCGCAACCACCTGCTCAGCTCGCCTGAACCACCTGCCGGACACGCCAAAGTCACCTGCCCGCTACACCAGCACCACTTAAGGGACAAGCCGGAATCACGTGAGGGGCATGCCGGCACAGCCTCTCAGACTGAACCTCGTGCCGGACACCACAGAACCACCTGCCGGACAGACCGGAACCACCTGCCGGACACGCCGGAACCACCGGCTCGACCCGCCGGAACGACCGCTGGACATGCAAAATCACCTGCCGGCTACGCCGGAAACACTTGGCGAACACTCCGGAATCACCTGCCGGGCATGCCGGAACCACCTCTCAGATATGCCAGAACCACGTGCCAATGACCCCGGAAGCACCTGCCGAGCACGCCGGAACCACCTGCTCGACTCGCCAGAACCACCTGCCGGACACGCAAAAATCACCTGCCGGCTACGCCACAACCAGTTGGGGAACACTTCGGAATCACCTGCCGGGCTTGCTGGAACCACCTGCCGGTCATGCCAAAATCACCTGCCAACTACGCCAGTACCACTTGGCGGACACTGTGGAAACACCTGTCGGGCCGGCCGGAACCACATCTCAGACGTGCCAGAACCATGTGCATGAGATGCTGGAACCACACCCCGAACAGACGGAAAACACCTGCCAGACCCGTCTGAACAACCTGCCGAGCACGCCGGAGCCACCTGCTCGACTCGCCGGAACCACCTACCTGACATGCCCAAATCACCAGCCGGGTATGCCAGAACCACTTGGCGGACACTCCGGAATCATCTGCCGGACATGCCGGAACCAGCTCTCAGACACACCAGAACCACGTGCCGGAGACGCCGGAAGCACCTGCCGAGCATGCCGGAGCCACCTGCTCGACTCGCCAGAAACACCTGCCGGACACGCCAAAATCACCTGCCGGGTATGCCAGAACCACCTGGCGGACACTCCGGAATCACCTGCCGCGCATGCCGGAACCACCTCTCAGACGTGCCGGAAGCACGTGCCGGAACGCCGGAATCACCTACCGGACAGACCAGAACCACCTGCCGAGAACGCCGGAGCCACCTGTTCGACTCGCTGGAACCACCTGCCGGACAGGCCAATATCAACTGCTGGCTATGCCAGAACCACCTGGGGGACAGTCCGGGATCACCTGCCAGCCATGGCGGAACCACCTCTCAGACGTACCAGAACCACCTGCCGGAGAAGCTGGAAACACGTCCTGGACAGACTGGAACCACGTGACGGCCATGCCTGAACCACCTGCCGAGCACGGCGGAACCACCTGCCGGACACGCCAAAATCACCCGCGGGCTACGCCAGAACCACTTGGATGACTCTCCGAAATGACCTGCCGGGCATGCCGGAACCACCTCTCAGACGTGCCAGAACCACGTGGCGGACAGTCCGGAATCACCTGTTGGGCATACGCAACCACCTCTGACACGTACCAGAACCACGTGCCGTGCACGCCGGAACCACCTACCGGACAGACCGGAATCAACTTTTGGGCATGCCGGAACCACCAGTCAGATGTGCCAGAAACACGTGCCGGAGACGCCGGAAGCACCTGCCGAGCACGTCGCAACCACCTGCTCAACTCGCCTGAACCACCTGCCGGACACGCCAAAGTCACCTGCCCGCTACACCAGCACCACTTCGGGGACAAGCCGGAATCACGTGAGGGGCATGCCGGCACAGCCTCTCAGACTGAACCTCGTGCCGGACACCACAGAACCACCTGCCGGACAGACCGGAACCACCTGCCGGACACGCCGGAACCACCGGCTCGACCCGCCGGAACGACCGCTGGACATGCAAAATCACCTGCCGGCTACGCCGGAAACACTTGGCGAACACTCCGGAATCACCTGCCGGGCATGCCGGAACCACCTCTCAGATATGCCAGAACCACGTGCCAATGACCCCGGAAGCACCTGCCGAGCACGCCGGAACCACCTGCTCGACTCGCCAGAACCACCTGCCGGACACGCAAAAATCACCTGCCGGCTACGCCACAACCAGTTGGGGAACACTTCGGAATCACCTGCCGGGCTTGCTGGAACCACCTGCCGGTCATGCCAAAATCACCTGCCAACTACGCCAGTACCACTTGGCGGACACTGTGGAAACACCTGTCGGGCCGGCCGGAACCACATCTCAGACGTGCCAGAACCATGTGCATGAGATGCTGGAACCACACCCCGAACAGACGGAAAACACCTGCCAGACCCGTCTGAACAACCTGCCGAGCACGCCGGAGCCACCTGCTCGACTCGCCGGAACCACCTACCTGACATGCCCAAATCACCAGCCGGGTATGCCAGAACCACTTGGCGGACACTCCGGAATCATCTGCCGGACATGCCGGAACCAGCTCTCAGACACACCAGAACCACGTGCCGGAGACGCCGGAAGCACCTGCCGAGCATGCCGGAGCCACCTGCTCGACTCGCCAGAAACACCTGCCGGACACGCCAAAATCACCTGCCGGGTACGCCAGAACCACCTGGCGGACACTCCGAAACCACCTGTCGCGCATGCCGGAACCACCTCTCAGACGTGCCGGAAGCACGTGCCGGACACGCCGGAATCACCTACCGGACAGACCGGAACCACCTGCCGAGCACGCCGGAGCCACCTGTTCGACTCGCTGGAACCACCTGCCGGACAGGCCAATATCAACTGCTGGCTATGCCAGAACCACCTGGGGGACGGTCCGGAATCACCTGCCAGCCATGGCGGAACCACCTCTCAGACGTACCAGAACCACCTGCCGGAGAAGCTGGAAACACGTCCTGGACAGTCTGGAACCACCTGCCGGCCAAGCCTGAACCACCTGCCAAGCACAACGGAACAACCTGCCAGACACGCCAAAATCACCTGCGTGTTATGCCAGAACCACTTGGAGGACTCTCTGGGATGACCTGCCGGGCATGCCGGAACCACCTCTCAGACGTGCCAGAACCATGTGGCGGACAGTCCGGAATCACCTGTTGGGCATGCGCAACCACCTCTGAGACGTACCAGAACCACATGCCGTGCAGGCTGGAACCACCTACCGGACACACCGGAATCACCTTTCGGGCATGCCGGAACCACCTGTCAGATGTGCCAGAAACACGTGCCGGAGACGCCGGAAGCACCTGCCAAGCACGTTGGAACCACCTGCTCAACTCGCCTGAACCACCTGCCGGACATGCCAAAATCACCTGCCGACTATGCCAGAACCACTTGGCGAACACTCCGGAATCACTTGCCGGGCATGCAGGAACCACCTCTCAGACATGCCAGAACCCCGTGCCAATGACCCCGGAAGCACCAGCCGAGCACGCCGGAACCACCTGCTCGACTCGCCAGAACCACCTGCCGATCACGCAAAAATCACCTGCCGGCTACGCCACAACCAGTTGGTGAACACTTTGGAATCACCTGCCAGGCTTGCTGGAACCACCTGCCAGTCATGCCAAAATCACCTGCCAACTACGCCAGAACCGCTTGGCGGACACTGCGGAAACACCTGTCGGGCCGGCTGGAACCACATCTCAGACGTGCCAGAAACGTGTTCATGAGATGCTGGAACCACACCCCGAACAGACGGATACCACCTGCCAGAACCGCCTGAACCACCTGCTGAGCACGCCGGAACCACCTGCTCGACTCACCGGTACCACCTCCCTGACACGCCAAAATCACCTGCTGGGTATGCCAGAACCACTTGGCGGACACTCCGGAATCATCTGCCGGACATGCCGGAACCAGCTCTCAGACACACCAGAACCAAGTGCCGGAGACGCCGGAAGCACCTGCCGAGCACGCCGGAACCACCTGCTCAACTCGCCAGAACCACCTGCCGGACACGCCAAAATCACCTGCCCGCTACACCAGCACCACTTCGGGGACAAGCCGGAATCACGTGAGGGCCATGCCGGCACAGCCTCTCAGACTGAACCTCGTGCCGGACACCACAGAACCACCTGCCGGACAGACCGGAACCACCTGCCGGACACGCCGGAACCACCGGCTCGACCCGCCGGAACGACCGCTGGACATGCAAAATCACCTGCCGGCTACGCCGGAAACACTTGGCGAACACTCCGGAATCACCTGCCGGGCATGCCGGAACCACCTCTCAGATATGCCAGAACCACGTGCCAATGACCCCGGAAGCACCTGCCGAGCACGCCGGAACCACCTGCTCGACTCGCCAGAACCACCTGCCGGACACGCAAAAATCACCTGCCGGCTACGCCACAACCAGTTGGGGAACACTTCGGAATCACCTGCCGGGCTTGCTGGAACCACCTGCCGGTCATGCCAAAATCACCTGCCAACTACGCCAGTACCACTTGGCGGACACTGTGGAAACACCTGTCGGGCCGGCCGGAACCACATCTCAGACGTGCCAGAACCATGTGCATGAGATGCTGGAACCACACCCCGAACAGACGGAAAACACCTGCCAGACCCGTCTGAACAACCTGCCGAGCACGCCGGAGCCACCTGCTCGACTCGCCGGAACCACCTACCTGACATGCCCAAATCACCAGCCGGGTATGCCAGAACCACTTGGCGGACACTCCGGAATCATCTGCCGGACATGCCGGAACCAGCTCTCAGACACACCAGAACCACGTGCCGGAGACGCCGGAAGCACCTGCCGAGCAAGCCGGAGCCACCTGCTCGACTCGCCAGAAACACCTGCCGGACACGCCAAAATCACCTGCCGGGTACGCCAGAACCACCTGGCGGACACTCCGAAACCACCTGTCGCGCATGCCGGAACCACCTCTCAGACGTGCCGGAAGCACGTGCCGGACACGCCGGAATCACCTACCGGACAGACCGGAACCACCTGCCGAGCACGCCGGAGCCACCTGTTCGACTCGCTGGAACCACCTGCCGGACAGGCCAATATCAACTGCTGGCTATGCCAGAACCACCTGGGGGACGGTCCGGAATCACCTGCCAGCCATGGCGGAACCACCTCTCAGACGTACCAGAACCACCTGCCGGAGAAGCTGGAAACACGTCCTGGACAGTCTGGAACCACCTGCCGGCCAAGCCTGAACCACCTGCCAAGCACAACGGAACAACCTGCCAGACACGCCAAAATCACCTGCGTGTTATGCCAGAACCACTTGGAGGACTCTCTGGGATGACCTGCCGGGCATGCCGGAACCACCTCTCAGACGTGCCAGAACCATGTGGCGGACAGTCCGGAATCACCTGTTGGGCATGCGCAACCACCTCTGAGACGTACCAGAACCACATGCCGTGCAGGCTGGAACCACCTACCGGACACACCGGAATCACCTTTCGGGCATGCCGGAACCACCTGTCAGATGTGCCAGAAACACGTGCCGGAGACGCCGGAAGCACCTGCCGAGCACGTTGGAACCACCTGCTCAACTCGCCTGAACCACCTGCCGGACATGCCAAAATCACCTGCCGACTATGCCAGAACCACTTGGCGAACACTCCGGAATCACTTGCCGGGCATGCAGGAACCACCTCTCAGACATGCCAGAACCCCGTGCCAATGACCCCGGAAGCACCAGCCGAGCACGCCGGAACCACCTGCTCGACTCGCCAGAACCACCTGCCGATCACGCAAAAATCACCTGCCGGCTACGCCACAACCAGTTGGTGAACACTTTGGAATCACCCGCCAGGCTTGCTGGAACCACCTGCCAGTCATGCCAAAATCACCTGCCAACTACGCCAGAACCGCTTGGCGGACACTGCGGAAACACCTGTCGGGCCGGCTGGAACCACATCTCAGACGTGCCAGAAACGTGTTCATGAGATGCTGGAACCACACCCCGAACAGACGGATACCACCTGCCAGAACCTCCTGAACCACCTGCTGAGCACGCCGGAACCACCTGCTCGACTCACCGGTACCACCTCCCTGACACGCCAAAATCACCTGCTGGGTATGCCAGAACCACTTGGCGGACACTCCGGAATCATCTGCCGGACATGCCGGAACCAGCTCTCAGACACACCAGAACCAAGTGCCGGAGACGCCGGAAGCACCTGCCGAGCATGCCGGAGCCACCTGCTCGACTCGCCAGAAACACCTGCCGGACACGCCAAAATCACCTGCCGGGTATGCCAGAACCACCTGGCGGACACTACGGAATCACCTGCCGCGCATGCCGGAACCACCTCTCAGACGTGCCGGAAGCACGTGCCGGACACGCCGGAAACACCTACCGGACAGACCAGAACCACCTGCCAATAACGCCGGAGCCACCTGTTCGACTCGCTGGAACCACCTGCCGGACAGGCCAATATCAACTGCTGGCTATGCCAGAACCACCTGGGGGACAGTCCGGGATCACCTGCCAGCCATGGCGGAACCACCTCTCAGACGTACCAGAACCACCTGCCGGAGAAGCTGGAAACACGTCCTGGACAGACTGCAACCACGTGACGGCCATGCCTGAACCACCTGCCGAGCACGGCGGAACCACCTGCCGGACACGCCAAAATCACCCGCGGGCTACGCCAGAACCACTTGGATGACTCTCCGAAATGACCGGCCGGGCATGCCAGAACCACCTCTCAGACGTGCCAGAACCATGTGGCGGACAGTCCGGAATCACCTGTTGGGCATACGCAACCACCTCTGACACGTACCAGAACCACGTGCCGTGCACGCCGGAACCACCTACCGGACAGACCGGAATCAACTTTTGGGCATGCCGGAACCACCAGTCAGATGTGCCAGAAACACGTGCCGGAGACGCCGGAAGCACCTGCCGAGCACGTCGCAACCACCTGCTCAGCTCGCCTGAACCACCTGCCGGACACGCCAAAGTCACCTGCCCGCTACACCAGCACCACTTAAGGGACAAGCCGGAATCACGTGAGGGGCATGCCGGCACAGCCTCTCAGACTGAACCTCGTGCCGGACACCACAGAACCACCTGCCGGACAGACCGGAACCACCTGCCGGACACGCCGGAACCACCGGCTCGACCCGCCGGAACGACCGCTGGACATGCAAAATCACCTGCCGGCTACGCCGGAAACACTTGGCGAACACTCCGGAATCACCTGCCGGGCATGCCGGAACCACCTCTCAGATATGCCAGAACCACGTGCCAATGACCCCGGAAGCACCTGCCGAGCACGCCGGAACCACCTGCTCGACTCGCCAGAACCACCTGCCGGACACGCAAAAATCACCTGCCGGCTACGCCACAACCAGTTGGGGAACACTTCGGAATCACCTGCCGGGCTTGCTGGAACCACCTGCCGGTCATGCCAAAATCACCTGCCAACTACGCCAGTACCACTTGGCGGACACTGTGGAAACACCTGTCGGGCCGGCCGGAACCACATCTCAGACGTGCCAGAACCATGTGCATGAGATGCTGGAACCACACCCCGAACAGACGGAAAACACCTGCCAGACCCGTCTGAACAACCTGCCGAGCACGCCGGAGCCACCTGCTCGACTCGCCGGAACCACCTACCTGACATGCCCAAATCACCAGCCGGGTATGCCAGAACCACTTGGCGGACACTCCGGAATCATCTGCCGGACATGCCGGAACCAGCTCTCAGACACACCAGAACCACGTGCCGGAGACGCCGGAAGCACCTGCCGAGCAAGCCGGAGCCACCTGCTCGACTCGCCAGAAACACCTGCCGGACACGCCAAAATCACCTGCCGGGTACGCCAGAACCACCTGGCGGACACTCCGAAACCACCTGTCGCGCATGCCGGAACCACCTCTCAGACGTGCCGGAAGCACGTGCCGGACACGCCGGAATCACCTACCGGACAGACCGGAACCACCTGCCGAGCACGCCGGAGCCACCTGTTCGACTCGCTGGAACCACCTGCCGGACAGGCCAATATCAACTGCTGGCTATGCCAGAACCACCTGGGGGACGGTCCGGAATCACCTGCCAGCCATGGCGGAACCACCTCTCAGACGTACCAGAACCACCTGCCGGAGAAGCTGGAAACACGTCCTGGACAGTCTGGAACCACCTGCCGGCCAAGCCTGAACCACCTGCCAAGCACAACGGAACAACCTGCCAGACACGCCAAAATCACCTGCGTGTTATGCCAGAACCACTTGGAGGACTCTCTGGGATGACCTGCCGGGCATGCCGGAACCACCTCTCAGACGTGCCAGAACCATGTGGCGGACAGTCCGGAATCACCTGTTGGGCATGCGCAACCACCTCTGAGACGTACCAGAACCACATGCCGTGCAGGCTGGAACCACCTACCGTACACACCGGAATCACCTTTCGGGCATGCCGGAACCACCTGTCAGATGTGCCAGAAACACGTGCCGGAGACGCCGGAAGCACCTGCCGAGCACGTTGGAACCACCTGCTCAACTCGCCTGAACCACCTGCCGGACATGCCAAAATCACCTGCCGACTATGCCAGAACCACTTGGCGAACACTCCGGAATCACTTGCCGGGCATGCAGGAACCACCTCTCAGACATGCCAGAACCCCGTGCCAATGACCCCGGAAGCACCAGCCGAGCACGCCGGAACCACCTGCTCGACTCGCCAGAACCACCTGCCGATCACGCAAAAATCACCTGCCGGCTACGCCACAACCAGTTGGTGAACACTTTGGAATCACCCGCCAGGCTTGCTGGAACCACCTGCCAGTCATGCCAAAATCACCTGCCAACTACGCCAGAACCGCTTGGCGGACACTGCGGAAACACCTGTCGGGCCGGCTGGAACCACATCACAGACGTGCCAGAAACGTGTTCATGAGATGCTGGAACCACACCCCGAACAGACGGATACCACCTGCCAGAACCTCCTGAACCACCTGCTGAGCACGCCGGAACCACCTGCTTGACTCACCGGTACCACCTCCCTGACACGCCAAAATCACCTGCTGGGTATGCCAGAACCACTTGGCGGACACTCCGGAATCATCTGCCGGACATGCCGGAACCAGCTCTCAGACACACCAGAACCAAGTGCCGGAGACGCCGGAAGCACCTGCCGAGCATGCCGGAGCCACCTGCTCGACTCGCCAGAAACACCTGCCGGACACGCCAAAATCACCTGCCGGGTATGCCAGAACCACCTGGCGGACACTACGGAATCACCTGCCGCGCATGCCGGAACCACCTCTCAGACGTGCCGGAAGCACGTGCCGGACACGCCGGAATCACCTACCGGACAGACCAGAACCACCTGCCAATAACGCCGGAGCCACCTGTTCGACTCGCTGGAACCACCTGCCGGACAGGCCAATATCAACTGCTGGCTATGCCAGAACCACCTGGGGGACAGTCCGGGATCACCTGCCAGCCATGGCGGAACCACCTCTCAGACGTACCAGAACCACCTGCCGGAGAAGCTGGAAACACGTCCTGGACAGACTGCAACCACGTGACGGCCATGCCTGAACCACCTGCCGAGCACGGCGGAACCACCTGCCGGACACGCCAAAATCACCCGCGGGCTACGCCAGAACCACTTGGATGACTCTCCGAAATGACCGGCCGGGCATGCCAGAACCACCTCTCAGACGTGCCAGAACCATGTGGCGGACAGTCCGGAATCACCTGTTGGGCATACGCAACCACCTCTGACACGTACCAGAACCACGTGCCGTGCACGCCGGAACCACCTACCGGACAGACCGGAATCAACTTTTGGGCATGCCGGAACCACCAGTCAGATGTGCCAGAAACACGTGCCGGAGACGCCGGAAGCACCTGCCGAGCACGTCGCAACCACCTGCTCAGCTCGCCTGAACCACCTGCCGGACACGCCAAAGTCACCTACCCGCTACACCAGCACCACTTAAGGGACAAGCCGGAATCACGTGAGGGGCATGCCGGCACAGCCTCTCAGACTGAACCTCGTGCCGGACACCACAGAACCACCTGCCGGACAGACCGGAACCACCTGCCGGACACGCCGGAACCACCGGCTCGACCCGCCGGAACGACCGCTGGACATGCAAAATCACCTGCCGGCTACGCCGGAAACACTTGGCGAACACTCCGGAATCACCTGCCGGGCATGCCGGAACCACCTCTCAGATATGCCAGAACCACGTGCCAATGACCCCGGAAGCACCTGCCGAGCACGCCGGAACCACCTGCTCGACTCACCAGAACCACCTGCCGGACACGCAAAAATCACCTGCCGGCTACGCCACAACCAGTTGGGGAACACTTCGGAATCACCTGCCGGGCTTGCTGGAACCACCTGCTGGTCATGCCAAAATCAACTGCCAACTACGCCAGTACCACTTGGCGGACACTGTGGAAACACCTGTCGGGCCGGCCGGAACCACATCTCAGACGTGCCAGAACCATGTGCATGAGATGCTGGAACCACACCCCGAACAGACGGAAAACACCTGCCAGACCCGTCTGAACAACCTGCCGAGCACGCCGGAGCCACCTGCTCGACTCGCCGGAACCACCTACCTGACATGCCCAAATCACCAGCCGGGTATGCCAGAACCACTTGGCGGACACTCCGGAATCATCTGCCGGACATGCCGGAACCAGCTCTCAGACACACCAGAACCACGTGCCGGAGACGCCGGAAGCACCTGCCAAGCACGTTGGAACCACCTGCTCAACTCGCCTGAACCACCTGCCGGACATGCCAAAATCACCTGCCGACTATGCCAGAACCACTTGGCGAACACTCCGGAATCACTTGCCGGGCATGCAGGAACCACCTCTCAGACATGCCAGAACCCCGTGCCAATGACCCCGGAAGCACCAGCCGAGCACGCCGGAACCACCTGCTCGACTCGCCAGAACCACCTGCCGATCACGCAAAAATCACCTGCCGGCTACGCCACAACCAGTTGGTGAACACTTTGGAATCACCTGCCAGGCTTGCTGGAACCACCTGCCAGTCATGCCAAAATCACCTGCCAACTACGCCAGAACCGCTTGGCGGACACTGCGGAAACACCTGTCGGGCCGGCCGGAACCACATCTCAGACGTGCCAGAAACGTGTTAATGAGATGCTGGAACCACACCCCGAACAGACGGATACCACCTGCCAGAACCGCCTGAACCACCTGCTGAGCACGCCGGAACCACCTGCTCGACTCACCGGTACCACCTCCCTGACACGCCAAAATCACCTGCTGGGTATGCCAGAACCACTTGGCGGACACTCCGGAATCATCTGCCGGACATGCCGGAACCAGCTCTCAGACACACCAGAACCAAGTGCCGCAGACGCCGGAAGCACCTGCCGAGCACGCCGGAACCACCTGCTCAACTCGCCAGAACCACCTGCCGGACACGCCAAAATCACCTGCCCGCTACACCAGCACCACTTCGGGGACAAGCCGGAATCACGTGAGGGCCATGCCGGCACAGCCTCTCAGACTGAACCTCGTGCCGGACACCACAGAACCACCTGCCGGACAGACCGGAACCACCTGCCGGACACGCCGGAACCACCGGCTCGACCCGCCGGAACGACCGCTGGACATGCAAAATCACCTGCCGGCTACGCCGGAAATACTTGGCGAACACTCCGGAATCACCTGCCGGGCATGCCGGAACCACCTCTGAGATATGCCAGAACCACGTGCCAATGACCCCGGAAGCACCTGCCGAGCACGCCGGAACCACCTGCTCGACTCGCCAGAACCACCTGCCGGACACGCAAAAATCACCTGCCGGCTACGCCACAACCAGTTGGGGAACACTTCGGAATCACCTGCCGGGCTTGCTGGAACCACCTGCCGGTCATGCCAAAATCACCTGCCAACTACGCCAGTACCACTTGGCGGACACTGTGGAAACACCTGTCGGGCCGGCCGGAACCACATCTCAGACGTGCCAGAACCATGTGCATGAGATGCTGGAACCACACCCCGAACAGACGGAAAACACCTGCCAGACCCGTCTGAACAACCTGCCGAGCACGCCGGAGCCACCTGCTCGACTCGCCGGAACCACCTACCTGACATGCCCAAATCACCAGCCGGGTATGCCAGAACCACTTGGCGGACACTCCGGAATCATCTGCCGGACATGCCGGAACCAGCTCTCAGACACACCAGAACCAAGTGCCGGAGACGCCGGAAGCACCTGCCGAGCATGCCGGAGCCACCTGCTCGACTCGCCAGAAACACCTGTCGGACACGCCAAAATCACCTGCCGGGTATGCCAGAACCACCTGGCGGACACTACGGAATCACCTGCCGCGCATGCCGGAACCACCTCTCAGACGTGCCGGAAGCACGTGCCGGAACGCTGGAAACACCTACCGGACAGACCAGAACCACCTGCCAATAACGCCGGAGCCACCTGTTCGACTCGCTGGAACCACCTGCCGGACAGGCCAATATCAACTGCTGGCTATGCCAGAACCACCTGGGGGACAGTCCGGGATCACCTGCCAGCCATGGCGGAACCACCTCTCAGACGTACCAGAACCACCTGCCGGAGAAGCTGGAAACACGTCCTGGACAGACTGCAACCACGTGACGGCCATGCCTGAACCACCTGCCGAGCACGGCGGAACCACCTGCCGGACACGCCAAAATCACCCGCGGGCTACGCCAGAACCACTTGGATGACTCTCCGAAATGACCGGCAGGGCATGCCAGAACCACCTCTCAGACGTGCCAGAACCATGTGGCGGACAGTCCGGAATCACCTGTTGGGCATACGCAACCACCTCTGACACGTACCAGAACCACGTGCCGTGCACGCCGGAACCACCTACCGGACAGACCGGAATCAACTTTTGGGCATGCCGGAACCACCAGTCAGATGTGCCAGAAACACGTGCCGGAGACGCCGGAAGCACCTGCCGAGCACGTCGCAACCACCTGCTCAGCTCGCCTGAACCACCTGCCGGACACGCCAAAGTCACCTGCCCGCTACACCAGCACCACTTAAGGGACAAGCCGGAATCACGTGAGGGGCATGCCGGCACAGCCTCTCAGACTGAACCTCGTGCCGGACACCAGAGAACCACCTGCCGGACAGACCGGAACCACCTGCCGGACACGCCGGAACCACCGGCTCGACCCGCCGGAACGACCGCTGGACATGCAAAATCACCTGCCGGCTACGCCGGAAACACTTGGCGAACACTCCGGAATCACCTGCCGGGCATGCCGGAACCACCTCTCAGATATGCCAGAACCACGTGCCAATGACCCCAGAAGCACCTGCCGAGCACGCCGGAACCACCTGCTCGACTCGCCAGAACCACCTGCCGGACACGCAAAAATCACCTGCCGGCTACGCCACAACCAGTTGGGGAACACTTCGGAATCACCTGCCGGGCTTGCTGGAACCACCTGCCGGTCATGCCAAAATCACCTGCCAACTACGCCAGTACCACTTGGCGGACACTGTGGAAACACCTGTCGGGCCGGCCGGAACCACATCTCAGACGTGCCAGAACCATGTGCATGAGATGCTGGAACCACACCCCGAACAGACGGAAAACACCTGCCAGACCCGTCTGAACAACCTGCCGAGCACGCCGGAGCCACCTGCTCGACTCGCCGGAACCACCTACCTGACATGCCCAAATCACCAGCCGGGTATGCCAGAACCACTTGGCGGACACTCCGGAATCATCTGCCGGACATGCCGGAACCAGCTCTCAGACACACCAGAACCACGTGCCGGAGACGCCGGAAGCACCTGCCGAGCATGCCGGAGCCACCTGCTCGACTCGCCAGAAACACCTGCCGGACACGCCAAAATCACCTGCCGGGTACGCCAGAACCACCTGGCGGACACTCCGAAACCACCTGTCGCGCATGCCGGAACCACCTCTCAGACGTGCCGGAAGCACGTGCCGGACACGCCGGAATCACCTACCGGACAGACCAGAACCACCTGCCGAGCACGCCGGAGCCACCTGTTCGACTCGCTGGAACCACCTGCCGGACAGGCCAATATCAACTGCTGGCTATGCCAGAACCACCTGGGGGACGGTCCGGAATCACCTGCCAGCCATGGCGGAACCACCTCTCAGACGTACCAGAACCACCTGCCGGAGAAGCTGGAAACACGTCCTGGACAGTCTGGAACCACCTGCCGGCCAAGCCTGAACCACCTGCCAAGCACAACGGAACAACCTGCCAGACACGCCAAAATCACCTGCGTGTTATGCCAGAACCACTTGGAGGACTCTCTGGGATGACCTGCCGGGCATGCCGGAACCACCTCTCAGACGTGCCAGAACCATGTGGCGGACAGTCCGGAATCACCTGTTGGGCATGCGCAACCACCTCTGAGACGTACCAGAACCACATGCCGTGCAGGCTGGAACCACCTACCGTACACACCGGAATCACCTTTCGGGCATGCCGGAACCACCTGTCAGATGTGCCAGAAACACGTGCCGGAGACGCCGGAAGCACCTGCCGAGCACGTTGGAACCACCTGCTCAACTCGCCTGAACCACCTGCCGGACATGCCAAAATCACCTGCCGACTATGCCAGAACCACTTGGCGAACACTCCGGAATCACTTGCCGGGCATGCAGGAACCACCTCTCAGACATGCCAGAACCCCGTGCCAATGACCCCGGAAGCACCAGCCGAGCACGCCGGAACCACCTGCTCGACTCGCCAGAACCACCTGCCGATCACGCAAAAATCACCTGCCGGCTACGCCACAACCAGTTGGTGAACACTTTGGAATCACCTGCCAGGCTTGCTGGAACCACCTGCCAGTCATGCCAAAATCACCTGCCAACTACGCCAGAACGCTTGGCGGACACTGCGGAAACACCTGTCGGGCTGGCTGGAACCACATCTCAGACGTGCCAGAAACGTGTTCATGAGATGCTGGAACCACACCCCGAACAGACGGATACCACCTGCCAGAACCGCCTGAACCACCTGCTGAGCACGCCGGAACCACCTGCTCGACTCACCGGTACCACCTCCCTGACACGCCAAAATCACCTGCTGGGTATGCCAGAACCACTTGGCGGACACTCCGGAATCATCTGCCGGACATGCCGGAACCAGCTCTCAGACACACCAGAACCAAGTGCCGCAGACGCCGGAAGCACCTGCCGAGCACGCCGGAACCACCTGCTCAACTCGCCAGAACCACCTGCCGGACACGCCAAAATCACCTGCCCGCTACACCAGCACCACTTCGGGGACAAGCCGGAATCACGTGAGGGCCATGCCGGCACAGCCTCTCAGACTGAACCTCGTGCCGGACACCACAGAACCACCTGCCGGACAGACCGGAACCACCTGCCGGACACGCCGGAACCACCGGCTCGACCCGCCGGAACGACCGCTGGACATGCAAAATCACCTGCCGGCTACGCCGGAAACACTTGGCGAACACTCCGGAATCACCTGCCGGGCATGCCGGAACCACCTCTCAGATATGCCAGAACCACGTGCCAATGACCCCGGAAGCACCTGCCGAGCACGCCGGAACCACCTGCTCGACTCGCCAGAACCACCTGCCGGACACGCAAAAATCACCTGCCGGCTACGCCACAACCAGTTGGGGAACACTTCGGAATCACCTGCCGGGCTTGCTGGAACCACCTGCCGGTCATGCCAAAATCACCTGCCAACTACGCCAGTACCACTTGGCGGACACTGTGGAAACACCTGTCGGGCCGGCCGGAACCACATCTCAGACGTGCCAGAACCATGTGCATGAGATGCTGGAACCACACCCCGAACAGACGGAAAACACCTGCCAGACCCGTCTGAACAACCTGCCGAGCACGCCGGAGCCACCTGCTCGACTCGCCGGAACCACCTACCTGACATGCCCAAATCACCAGCCGGGTATGCCAGAACCACTTGGCGGACACTCCGGAATCATCTGCCGGACATGCCGGAACCAGCTCTCAGACACACCAGAACCACGTGCCGGAGACGCCGGAAGCACCTGCCGAGCAAGCCGGAGCCACCTGCTCGACTCGCCAGAAACACCTGCCGGACACGCCAAAATCACCTGCCGGGTACGCCAGAACCACCTGGCGGACACTCCGAAACCACCTGTCGCGCATGCCGGAACCACCTCTCAGACGTGCCGGAAGCACGTGCCGGACACGCCGGAATCACCTACCGGACAGACCGGAACCACCTGCCGAGCACGCCGGAGCCACCTGTTCGACTCGCTGGAACCACCTGCCGGACAGGCCAATATCAACTGCTGGCTATGCCAGAACCACCTGGGGGACGGTCCGGAATCGCCTGCCAGCCATGGCGGAACCACCTCTCAGACGTACCAGAACCACCTGCCGGAGAAGCTGGAAACACGTCCTGGACAGTCTGGAACCACCTGCCGCCCAGCCTGAACCACCTGCCAAGCACAACGGAACAACCTGCCAGACACGCCAAAATCACCTGCGTGTTATGCCAGAACCACTTGGAGGACTCTCTGGGATGACCTGCCGGGCATGCCGGAACCACCTCTCAGACGTGCCAGAACCATGTGGCGGACAGTCCGGAATCACCTGTTGGGCATGCGCAACCACCTCTGAGACGTACCAGAACCACATGCCGTGCAGGCTGGAACCACCTACCGGACACACCGGAATCACCTTTCGGGCATGCCGGAACCACCTGTCAGATGTGCCAGAAACACGTGCCGGAGACGCCGGAAGCACCTGCCGAGCACGTTGGAACCACCTGCTCAACTCGCCTGAACCACCTGCCGGACATGCCAAAATCACCTGCCGACTATGCCAGAACCACTTGGCGAACACTCCGGAATCACTTGCCGGGCATGCAGGAACCACCTCTCAGACATGCCAGAACCCCGTGCCAATGACCCCGGAAGCACCAGCCGAGCACGCCGGAACCACCTGCTCGACTCGCCAGAACCACCTGCCGATCACGCAAAAATCACCTGCCGGCTACGCCACAACCAGTTGGTGAACACTTTGGAATCACCTGCCAGGCTTGCTGGAACCACCTGCCAGTCATGCCAAAATCACCTGCCAACTACGCCAGAACCGCTTGGCGGACACTGCGGAAACACCTGTCGGGCCGGCCGGAACCACATCTCAGACGTGCCAGAAACGTGTTCATGAGATGCTGGAACCACACCCCGAACAGACGGATACCACCTGCCAGAACCGCCTGAACCACCTGCTGAGCACGCCGGAACCACCTGCTCGACTCACCGGTACCACCTCCCTGACACGCCAAAATCACCTGCTGGGTATGCCAGAACCACTTGGCGGACACTCCGGAATCATCTGCCGGACATGCCGGAACCAGCTCTCAGACACACCAGAACCACGTGCCGGAGACGCCGGAAGCACCTGCCGAGCAAGCCGGAGCCACCTGCTCGACTCGCCAGAAACACCTGCCGGACACGCCAAAATCACCTGCCGGGTACGCCAGAACCACCTGGCGGACACTCCGAAACCACCTGTCGCGCATGCCGGAACCACCTCTCAGACGTGCCGGAAGCACGTGCCGGACACGCCGGAATCACCTACCGGACAGACCGGAACCACCTGCCGAGCACGCCGGAGCCACCTGTTCGACTCGCTGGAACCACCTGCCGGACAGGCCAATATCAACTGCTGGCTATGCCAGAACCACCTGGGGGACGGTCCGGAATCACCTGCCAGCCATGGCGGAACCACCTCTCAGACGTACCAGAACCACCTGCCGGAGAAGCTGGAAACACGTCCTGGACAGTCTGGAACCACCTGCCGGCCAAGCCTGAACCACCTGCCAAGCACAACGGAACAACCTGCCAGACACGCCAAAATCACCTGCGTGTTATGCCAGAACCACTTGGAGGACTCTCTGGGATGACCTGCCGGGCATGCCGGAACCACCTCTCAGACGTGCCAGAACCATGTGGCGGACAGTCCGGAATCACCTGTTGGGCATGCGCAACCACCTCTGAGACGTACCAGAACCACATGCCGTGCAGGCTGGAACCACCTACCGGACAGACCGGAATCACCTTTCGGGCATGCAGGAACCACCTGTCAGATGTGCCAGAAACACGTGCCGGAGACGCCGGAAGCACCTGCCAAGCACGTTGGAACCACCTGCTCAACTCGCCTGAACCACCTGCCGGACATGCCAAAATCACCTGCCGACTATGCCAGAACCACTTGGCGAACACTCCGGAATCACTTGCCGGGCATGCAGGAACCACCTCTCAGACATGCCAGAACCCCGTGCCAATGACCCCGGAAGCACCAGCCGAGCACGCCGGAACCACCTGCTCGACTCGCCTGAACCACCTGCTGGACACGCCAAAGTCACCTGCCCGCTACACCAGCACCACTTAAGGGACAAGCCGGAATCACGTGAGGGGCATGCCGGCACAGCCTCTCAGACTGAACCTCGTGCCGGACACCACAGAACCACCTGCCGGACAGACCGGAACCACCTGCCGGACACGCCGGAACCACCGGCTCGACCCGCCGGAACGACCGCTGGACATGCAAAATCACCTGCCGGCTACGCCGGAAACACTTGGCGAACACTCCGGAATCACCTGCCGGGCATGCCGGAACCACCTCTCAGATATGCCAGAACCACGTGCCAATGACCCCGGAAGCACCTGCCGAGCACGCCGGAACCACCTGCTCGACTCGCCAGAACCACCTGCCGGACACGCAAAAATCACCTGCCGGCTACGCCACAACCAGTTGGGGAACACTTCGGAATCACCTGCCGGGCTTGCTGGAACCACCTGCCGGTCATGCCAAAATCACCTGCCAACTACGCCAGTACCACTTGGCGGACACTGTGGAAACACCTGTCGGGCCGGCCGGAACCACATCTCAGACGTGCCAGAACCATGTGCATGAGATGCTGGAACCACACCCCGAACAGACGGAAAACACCTGCCAGACCCGTCTGAACAACCTGCCGAGCACGCCGGAGCCACCTGCTCGACTCGCCGGAACCACCTACCTGACATGCCCAAATCACCAGCCGGGTATGCCAGAACCACTTGGCGGACACTCCGGAATCATCTGCCGGACATGCCGGAACCAGCTCTCAGACACACCAGAACCACGTGCCGGAGACGCCGGAAGCACCTGCCGAGCAAGCCGGAGCCACCTGCTCGACTCGCCAGAAACACCTGCCGGACACGCCAAAATCACCTGCCGGGTACGCCAGAACCACCTGGCGGACACTCCGAAACCACCTGTCGCGCATGCCGGAACCACCTCTCAGACGTGCCGGAAGCACGTGCCGGACACGCCGGAATCACCTACCGGACAGACCGGAACCACCTGCCGAGCACGCCGGAGCCACCTGTTCGACTCGCTGGAACCACCTGCCGGACAGGCCAATATCAACTGCTGGCTATGCCAGAACCACCTGGGGGACGGTCCGGAATCACCTGCCAGCCATGGCGGAACCACCTCTCAGACGTACCAGAACCACCTGCCGGAGAAGCTGGAAACACGTCCTGGACAGTCTGGAACCACCTGCCGGCCAAGCCTGAACCACCTGCCAAGCACAACGGAACAACCTGCCAGACACGCCAAAATCACCTGCGTGTTATGCCAGAACCACTTGGAGGACTCTCTGGGATGACCTGCCGGGCATGCCGGAACCACCTCTCAGACGTGCCAGAACCATGTGGCGGACAGTCCGGAATCACCTGTTGGGCATGCGCAACCACCTCTGAGACGTACCAGAACCACATGCCGTGCAGGCTGGAACCACCTACCGTACACACCGGAATCACCTTTCGGGCATGCCGGAACCACCTGTCAGATGTGCCAGAAACACGTGCCGGAGACGCCGGAAGCACCTGCCAAGCACGTTGGAACCACCTGCTCAACTCGCCTGAACCACCTGCCGGACATGCCAAAATCACCTGCCGACTATGCCAGAACCACTTGGCGAACACTCCGGAATCACTTGCCGGGCATGCAGGAACCACCTCTCAGACATGCCAGAACCCCGTGCCAATGACCCCGGAAGCACCAGCCGAGCACGCCGGAACCACCGGCTCGACCCGCCGGAACGACCGCTGGACATGCAAAATCACCTGCCGGCTACGCCGGAAACACTTGGCGAACACTCCGGAATCACCTGCCGGGCATGCCGGAACCACCTCTCAGATATGCCAGAACCACGTGCCAATGACCCCGGAAGCACCTGCCGAGCACGCCGGAACCACCTGCTCGACTCGCCAGAACCACCTGCCGGACACGCAAAAATCACCTGCCGGCTACGCCACAACCAGTTGGGGAACACTTCGGAATCACCTGCCGGGCTTGCTGGAACCACCTGCCGGTCATGCCAAAATCACCTGCCAACTACGCCAGTACCACTTGGCGGACACTGTGGAAACACCTGTCGGGCCGGCCGGAACCACATCTCAGACGTGCCAGAACCATGTGCATGAGATGCTGGAACCACACCCCGAACAGACGGAAAACACCTGCCAGACCCGTCTGAACAACCTGCCGAGCACGCCGGAGCCACCTGCTCGACTCGCCGGAACCACCTACCTGACATGCCCAAATCACCAGCCGGGTATGCCAGAACAACTTGGCGGACACTCCGGAATCATCTGCCGGACATGCCGGAACCAGCTCTCAGACACACCAGAACCACGTGCCGGAGACGCCGGAAGCACCTGCCAAGCACGTTGGAACCACCTGCTCAACTCGCCTGAACCACCTGCCGGACATGCCAAAATCACCTGCCGACTATGCCAGAACCACTTGGCGAACACTCCGGAATCACTTGCCGGGCATGCAGGAACCACCTCTCAGACATGCCAGAACCCCGTGCCAATGACCCCGGAAGCACCAGCCGAGCACGCCGGAACCACCTGCTCGACTCGCCAGAACCACCTGCCGATCACGCAAAAATCACCTGCCGGCTACGCCACAACCAGTTGGTTAACACTTTGGAATCACCTGCCAGGCTTGCTGGAACCACCTGCCAGTCATGCCAAAATCACCTGCCAACTACGCCAGAACCGCTTGGCGGACACTGCGGAAACACCTGTCGGGCCGGCCGGAACCACATCTCAGACGTGCCAGAAACGTGTTCATGAGATGCTGGAACCACACCCCGAACAGACGGATACCACCTGCCAGAACCGCCTGAACCACCTGCTGAGCACGCCGGAACCACCTGCTCGACTCACCGGTACCACCTCCCTGACACGCCAAAATCACCTGCTGGGTATGCCAGAACCACTTGGCGGACACTCCGGAATCATCTGCCGGACATGCCGGAACCAGCTCTCAGACACACCAGAACCAAGTGCTGGAGACGCCGGAAGCACCTGCCGAGCACGCCGGAACCACCTGCTCAACTCGCCAGAACCACCTGCCGGACACGCCAAAATCACCTGCCCGCTACACCAGCACCACTTCGGGGACAAGCCGGAATCACGTGAGGGCCATGCCGGCACAGCCTCTCAGACTGAACCTCGTGCCGGACACCACAGAACCACCTGCCGGACAGACCGGAACCACCTGCCGGACACGCCGGAACCACCGGCTCGACCCGCCGGAACGACCGCTGGACATGCAAAATCACCTGCCGGCTACGCCGGAAACACTTGGCGAACACTCCGGAATCACCTGCCGGGCATGCCGGAACCACCTCTGAGATATGCCAGAACCACGTGCCAATGACCCCGGAAGCACCTGCCGAGCACGCCGGAACCACCTGCTCGACTCGCCAGAACCACCTGCCGGACACGCAAAAATCACCTGCCGGCTACGCCACAACCAGTTGGGGAACACTTCGGAATCACCTGCCGGGCTTGCTGGAACCACCTGCCGGTCATGCCAAAATCACCTGCCAACTACGCCAGTACCACTTGGCGGACACTGTGGAAACACCTGTCGGGCCGGCCGGAACCACATCTCAGACGTGCCAGAACCATGTGCATGAGATGCTGGAACCACACCCCGAACAGACGGAAAACACCTGCCAGACCCGTCTGAACAACCTGCCGAGCACGCCGGAGCCACCTGCTCGACTCGCCGGAACCACCTACCTGACATGCCCAAATCACCAGCCGGGTATGCCAGAACCACTTGGCGGACACTCCGGAATCATCTGCCGGACATGCCGGAACCAGCTCTCAGACACACCAGAACCACGTGCCGGAGACGCCGGAAGCACCTGCCGAGCAAGCCGGAGCCACCTGCTCGACTCGCCAGAAACACCTGCCGGACACGCCAAAATCACCTGCCGGGTACGCCAGAACCACCTGGCGGACACTCCGAAACCACCTGTCGCGCATGCCGGAACCACCTCTCAGACGTGCCGGAAGCACGTGCCGGACACGCCGGAATCACCTACCGGACAGACCGGAACCACCTGCCGAGCACGCCGGAGCCACCTGTTCGACTCGCTGGAACCACCTGCCGGACAGGCCAATATCAACTGCTGGCTATGCCAGAACCACCTGGGGGACGGTCCGGAATCACCTGCCAGCCATGGCGGAACCACCTCTCAGACGTACCAGAACCACCTGCCGGAGAAGCTGGAAACACGTCCTGGACAGTCTGGAACCACCTGCCGGCCAAGCCTGAACCACCTGCCAAGCACAACGGAACAACCTGCCAGACACGCCAAAATCACCTGCGTGTTATGCCAGAACCACTTGGAGGACTCTCTGGGATGACCTGCCGGGCATGCCGGAACCACCTCTCAGACGTGCCAGAACCATGTGGCGGACAGTCCGGAATCACCTGTTGGGCATGCGCAACCACCTCTGAGACGTACCAGAACCACATGCCGTGCAGGCTGGAACCACCTACCGGACACACCGGAATCACCTTTCGGGCATGCCGGAACCACCTGTCAGATGTGCCAGAAACACGTGCCGGAGACGCCGGAAGCACCTGCCGAGCACGTTGGAACCACCTGCTCAACTCGCCTGAACCACCTGCCGGACATGCCAAAATCACCTGCCGACTATGCCAGAACCACTTGGCGAACACTCCGGAATCACTTGCCGGGCATGCAGGAACCACCTCTCAGACATGCCAGAACCCCGTGCCAATGACCCCGGAAGCACCAGCCGAGCACGCCGGAACCACCTGCTCGACTCGCCTGAACCACCTGCTGGACACGCCAAAGTCACCTGCCCGCTACACCAGCACCACTTAAGGGACAAGCCGGAATCACGTGAGGGGCATGCCGGCACAGCCTCTCAGACTGAACCTCGTGCCGGACACCACAGAACCACCTGCCGGACAGACCGGAACCACCTGCCGGACACGCCGGAACCACCGGCTCGACCCGCCGGAACGACCGCTGGACATGCAAAATCACCTGCCGGCTACGCCGGAAACACTTGGCGAACACTCCGGAATCACCTGCCGGGCATGCCGGAACCACCTCTCAGATATGCCAGAACCACGTGCCAATGACCCCGGAAGCACCAGCCGAGCACGCCGGAACCACCTGCTCGACTCGCCAGAACCACCTGCCGATCACGCAAAAATCACCTGCCGGCTACGCCACAACCAGTTGGTGAACACTTTGGAATCACCTGCCAGGCTTGCTGGAACCACCTGCCAGTCATGCCAAAATCACCTGCCAACTACGCCAGACCGCTTGGCGGACACTGCGGAAACACCTGTCGGGCCGGCCGGAACCACATCTCAGACGTGCCAGAAACGTGTTCATGAGATGCTGGAACCACACCCCGAACAGACGGATACCACCTGCCAGAACCGCCTGAACCACCTGCTGAGCACGCCGGAACCACCTGCTCGACTCACCGGTACCACCTCCCTGACACGCCAAAATCACCTGCTGGGTATGCCAGAACCACTTGGCGGACACTCCGGAATCATCTGCCGGACATGCCGGAACCAGCTCTCAGACACACCAGAACCAAGTGCCGCAGACGCCGGAAGCACCTGCCGAGCACGCCGGAACCACCTGCTCAACTCGCCAGAACCACCTGCCGGACACGCCAAAATCACCTGCCCGCTACACCAGCACCACTTCGGGGACAAGCCGGAATCACGTGAGGGCCATGCCGGCACCGCCTCTCAGACTGAACCTCGTGCCGGACACCACAGAACCACCTGCCGGACAGACCGGAACCACCTGCCGGACACGCCGGAACCACCGGCTCGACCCGCCGGAACGACCGCTGGACATGCAAAATCACCTGCCGGCTACGCCGGAAACACTTGGCGAACACTCCGGAATCACCTGCCGGGCATGCCGGAACCACCTCTGAGATATGCCAGAACCACGTGCCAATGACCCCGGAAGCACCTGCCGAGCACGCCGGAACCACCTGCTCGACTCGCCAGAACCACCTGCCGGACACGCAAAAATCACCTGCCGGCTACGCCACAACCAGTTGGGGAACACTTCGGAATCACCTGCCGGGCTTGCTGGAACCACCTGCCGGTCATGCCAAAATCACCTGCCAACTACGCCAGTACCACTTGGCGGACACTGTGGAAACACCTGTCGGGCCGGCCGGAACCACATCTCAGACATGCCAGAACCCCGTGCCAATGACCCCGGAAGCACCAGCCGAGCACGCCGGAACCACCGGCTCGACCCGCCGGA
>NW_027226800.1:0-22844 GCF_037783145.1 Equus przewalskii
GGCGAACACTCCGGAATCACTTGCCGGGCATGCAGGAACCACCTCTCAGACATGCCAGAACCCCGTGCCAATGACCCCGGAAGCACCAGCCGAGCACGCCGGAACCACCTGCTCGACTCGCCAGAACCACCTGCCGATCACGCAAAAATCACCTGCCGGCTACGCCACAACCAGTTGGGGAACACTTTGGAATCACCTGCCAGGCTTGCTGGAACCACCTGCCAGTCATGCCAAAATCACCTGCCAACTACGCCAGAACCGCTTGGCGGACACTGCGGAAACACCTGTCGGGCCGGCTGGAACCACATCTCAGACGTGCCAGAAACGTGTTCATGAGATGCTGGAACCACACCCCGAACAGACGGATACCACCTGCCAGAACCGCCTGAACCACCTGCTGAGCACGCCGGAACCACCTGCTCGACTCACCGGTACCACCTCCCTGACACGCCAAAATCACCTGCTGGGTATGCCAGAACCACTTGGCGGACACTCCGGAATCATCTGCCGGACATGCCGGAACCAGCTCTCAGACACACCAGAACCACGTGCCGGAGACGCCGGAAGCACCTGCCGAGCATGCCGGAGCCACCTGCTCGACTCGCCTGAAACACCTGCCGGACACGCCAAAATCACCTGCCGGGTATGCCAGAACCACCTGGCGGACACTACGGAATCACCTGCCGCGCATGCCGGAACCACCTCTCAGACGTGCCGGAAGCACGTGCCGGACACGCCGGAAACACCTACCGGACAGACCGGAACCACCTGCCAAGAACGCCGGAGCCACCTGTTCGACTCGCTGGAACCACCTGCCGGACAGGCCAATATCAACTGCTGGCTATGCCAGAACCACCTGGGGGACAGTCCGGGATCACCTGCCAGCCATGGCGGAACCACCTCTCAGACGTACCAGAACCACCTGCCGGAGAAGCTGGAAACACGTCCTGGACAGACTGGAACCACGTGACGGCCATGCCTCAACCACCTGCCGAGCACGGCGGAACCACCTGCCGGACACGCCAAAATCACCCGCGGGCTACGCCATAACCACTTGGACGACTCTCCGAAATGACCTGCCGGGCATGTTGGAACCACCTCTCTGACGTGCCAGAAGCACGTGGCGGACAGTCCGGAATCACCTGTTGGGCATACGCAACCACCTCTGACACGTACCAGAACCACGTGCCGTGCACGCCGGAACCACCTACCGGACAGACCGGAATCAACTTTTGGGCATGCCGGAACCACCAGTCAGATGTGCCAGAAAAACGTGCCGGAGACGCCGGAAGCACCTGCCGAGCACGTCGCAACCACCTGCTCAACTCGCCTGAACCACCTGCCGGACACGCCAAAATCACCTGCCCGCTACACCAGCACCACTTCGGGGACAAGCCGGAATCACGTGAGGGGCATGCCGGCACAGCCTCTCAGACTGAACCTCGTGCCGGACACCAGAGAACCACCTGCCGGACAGACCGGAACCACCTGCCGGACACGCCGGAACCACCGGCTCGACCCGCCGGAACGACCGCTGGACATGCAAAATCACCTGCCGGCTACGCCGGAAATACTTGGCGAACACTCCAGAATCACCTGCCGGGCATGCCGGAACCACCTCTCAGATATGCCAGAACCACGTGCCAATGACCCCGGAAGCACCTGCCGAGCACGCCGGAGCCACCTGCTCGACTCGCCGGAACCACCTACCTGACATGCCCAAATCACCAGCCGGGTATGCCAGAACCACTTGGCGGACACTCCGGAATCATCTGCCGGACATGCCGGAACCAGCTCTCAGACACACCAGAACCACGTGCCAGAGACGCCGGAAGCACCTGCTGAGCATGCTGGAGCCACCTGCTCGACTCGCCAGAAACACCTGCCGGACACGCCAAAATCACCTGCCGGGTACGCCAGAACCACCTGGCGGACACTCCGAAACCACCTGTCGCGCATGCCGGAACCACCTCTCAGACGTGCCGGAAGCACGTGCCGGACACGCCGGAATCACCTACCGGACAGACCGGAACCACCTGCCGAGCACGCCGGAGCCACCTGTTCGACTCGCTGGAACCACCTGCCGGACAGGCCAATATCAACTGCTGGCTATGCCAGAACCACCTGGGGGACGGTCCGGAATCACCTGCCAGCCATGGCGGAACCACCTCTCAGACGTACCAGAACCACCTGCCGGAGAAGCTGGAAACACGTCCTGGACAGTCTGGAACCACGTGCCGGCCATGCCTGAACCACCTGCCAAGCACAACGGAACAACCTGCCAGACACGCCAAAATCACCTGCGTGTTATGCCAGAACCACTTGGAGGACTCTCTGGGATGACCTGCCGGGCATGCCGGAACCACCTCTCAGACGTGCCAGAACCATGTGGCGGACAGTCCGGAATCACCTGTTGGGCATACGCAACCACCTCTGACACGTACCAGAACCACGTGCCGTGCACGCCGGAACCACCTACCGGACAGACCGGAATCAACTTTCGGGCATGCCGGAACCACCTGTCAGATGTGCCAGAAACACGTGCCGGAGACGCCGGAAGCACCTGCCGAGCACGTCGCAACGACCTGCTCAACTCGCCTGAACCACCTGCCGGACACGCCAAAATCACCTGCCCGCTACACCAGCACCACTTCGGGGACAAGCCGGAATCACGTGAGGGGCATGCCGGCACAGCCTCTCAGACTGAACCTCGTGCCGGACACCACAGAACCACCTGCCGGACAGACCGGAACCACCTGCCGGACACGCCGGAACCACGGGCTCGACCCGCCGGAACGACCGCTGGACATGCAAAATCACCTGCCGGCTACGCCGGAAACACTTGGCGAACACTCCGGAATCACCTGCCGGGCATGCCGGAACCACCTCTCAGATATGCCAGAACCACGTGCCAATGACCCCGGAAGCACCTGCCGAGCACGCCGGAACCACCTGCTCGACTCGCCAGAACCACCTGCCGGACACGCAAAAATCACCTGCCGGCTACGCCACAACCAGTTGGGGAACACTTCGGAATCACCTGCCGGGCTTGCTGGAACCACCTGCCGGTCATGCCAAAATCACCTGCCAACTATGCCAGTACCACTTGGCGGACACTGTGGAAACACCTGTCGGGCCGGCCGGAACCACATCTCAGACGTGCCAGAACCATGTGCATGAGATGCTGGAACCACACCCCGAACAGACGGAAAACACCTGCCAGACCCGTCTGAACAACCTGCCGAGCACGCCGGAGCCACCTGCTCGACTCGCCGGAACCACCTACCTGACATGCCCAAATCACCAGCCGGGTATGCCAGAACCACTTGGCGGACACTCCGGAATCATCTGCCGGACATGCCGGAACCAGCTCTCAGACACACCAGAACCACGTGCCAGAGACGCCGGAAGCACCTGCCGAGCATGCCGGAGCCACCTGCTCGACTCGCCAGAAACACCTGCCGGACACGCCAAAATCACCTGCCGGGTATGCCAGAACCACCTGGCGGACACTACGGAATCACCTGCCGCGCATGCCAGAACCACCTCTCAGACGTGCCGGAAGCACGTGCCGGACACGCCGGAAACACCTACCGGACAGACCGGAACCACCTGCCAAGAACGCCGGAGCCACCTGTTCGACTCGCTGGAACCACCTGCCGGACAGGCCAATATCAACTGCTGGCTATGCCAGAACCACCTGGGGGACAGTCCGGGATCACCTGCCAGCCATGGCGGAACCACCTCTCAGACGTACCAGAACCACCTGACGGAGAAGCTGGAAACACGTCCTGGACAGACTGGAACCACGTGACGGCCATGCCTGAGCCACCTGCCGAGCACGGCGGAACCACCTGCCGGACACGCCAAAATCACCTGCGGGCTACGCCAGAACCACTTGGACGACTCTCCGAAATGACCTGCCGAGCATTTTGGAACCACCTCTCAGACGTGCCAGATGCACGTGGCGGACAGTCCGGAATCACCTGTTGGGCATACGCAACCACCTCTGAGACGTACCAGAACCACGTGCCGTGCACGCCGGAACCACCTACCGGACAGACCGGAATCAACTTTTGGGCATGCCGGAACCACCAGTCACATGTGCCAGAAACACGTGCCGGAGACGCCGGAAGCACCTGCCGAGCACGTCGCAACCACCTGCTCAACTCGCCTGAACCACCTGCCGGACACGCCAAAATCACCTGCCCGCTACACCAGCACCACTTCGGGGACAAGCCGGAATCACGTGAGGGGCATGCCGGCACAGCCTCTCAGACTGAACCTCGTGCCGGACACCACAGAACCACCTGCCGGACAGACCGGAACCACCTGCCGGACACGCCGGAACCACCGGCTCGACCCGCCGGAACGACCGCTGGACATGCAAAATCACCTGCCGGCTATGCCGGAAACACTTGGCGAACACTGCGGAATCACCTGCCGGGCATGCCGGAACCACCTCTCAGATATGACAGAACCACGTGCCAATGACCCCGGAAGCACCTGCCGAGAACGCCGGAACCACCTGCTCGACTCGCCAGAACCACCTGCCGGACACGCAAAAATCACCTGCCAGCTACGCCACAACCAGTTGGGGAACACTTCGGAATCACCTGCCGGGCTTGCTGGAACCACCTGCCGGTCATGCCAAAATCACCTGCCAACTATGCCAGTACCGCTTGGCGGACACTGTGGAACCACCTGTCGGGCCGGCCGGAACCACATCTCAGACGTGCCGGAACCATGTGCATGAGATGCTGGAACCACACCCCGAACAGACGGAAAACACCTGCCAGACCCGTCTGAACAACCTGCCGAGCATGCCGGAGCCACCTGCTCGACTCGCCGGAACCACGTACCTGACATGCCCAAATCACCAGCCGGGTATGCCAGAACCACTTGGCGGACACTCCGGAATCATCTGCCGGACATGCCGGAACCAGCTCTCAGACACACCAGAACCACGTGCCAGAGACGCCGGAAGCACCTGCCGAGCATGCCGGAGCCACCTGCTCGACTCGCCAGAAACACCTGCCGGACACGCCAAAATCACCTGCCGGGTACGCCAGAACCACCTGGCGGACACTCCGAAATCACCTGTCGCGCATGCCGGAACCACCTCTCAGACGTGCCGGAAGCACGTGCCGGACACGCCGGAATCACCTACCGGACAGACCGGAACCACCTGCCGAGCACGCCGGAGCCACCTGTTCGACTCGCTGGAACCACCTGCCGGACAGGCCAATATCAACTGCTGGCTATGCCAGAATCACCTGGGGGACGGTCCGGAATCACCTGCCAGCCATGGCGGAACCACCTCTCAGACGTACCAGAACCACCTGCCGGAGAAGCTGGAAACACGTCCTGGACAGTCTGGAACCACCTGCCGGCCAAGCCTGAACCACCTGCCAAGCACAACGGAACAACCTGCCAGACACGCCAAAATCAACTGCGTGTTATGCCAGAACCACTTGGAGGACTCTCTGGGATGACCTGCCGGGCATGCCGGAACCACCTCTCAGACGTGCCAGAACCATGTGGCGGACAGTCCGGAATCACCGGTTGGGCATACGCAACCACCTCTGACACGTACCAGAACCACGTGCCGTGCACGCCGGAACCACCTACCGGACAGACCGGAATCAACTTTTGGGCATGCCGGAACCACCAGTCAGATGTGCCAGAAACACGTGCCGGAGACGCCGGAAGCACCTGCCGAGCACGTCGCAACCACCTGCTCAACTCGCCTGAACCACCTGCCGGACACGCCAAAATCACCTGCCCGCTACACCAGCACCACTTCGGGGACAAGCCGGAATCACGTGAGGGGCATGCCGGCACAGCCTCTCAGACTGAACCTCGTGCCGGACACCACAGAACCACCTGCCGGACAGACCGGAACCACCTGCCGGACACGCCGGAACCACCGGCTCGACCCGCCGGAACGACCGCTGGACATGCAAAATCACCTGCCGGCTACGCCGGAAACACTTGGCGAACACTCCGGAATCACCTGCCGGGCATGCCGGAACCACCTCTCAGATATGCCAGAACCACGTGCCAATGACCCCGGAAGCACCTGCCGAGCACGCCGGAACCACCTGCTCGACTCGCCAGAACCACCTGCCGGACACGCAAAAATCACCTGCCGGCTACGCCACAACCAGTTGGGGAACACTTCGGAATCACCTGCCGGGCTTGCTGGAACCACCTGCCGGTCATGCCAAAATCACCTGCCAACTACGCCAGTACCACTTGGCGGACACTGTGGAAACACCTGTCGGGCCGGCCGGAACCACATCTCAGACGTGCCAGAACCATGTGCATGAGATGCTGGAACCACACCCCGAACAGACGGAAAACACCTGCCAGACCCGTCTGAACAACCTGCCGAGCACGCCGGAGCCACCTGCTCGACTCGCCGGAACCACCTACCTGACATGCCCAAATCACCAGCCGGGTATGCCAGAACCACTTGGCGGACACTCCGGAATCATCTGCCGGACATGCCGGAACCAGCTCTCAGACACACCAGAACCACGTGCCGGAGACGCCGGAAGCACTGGAGCATGGGAGCCACCTGCTCGACTCGCCAAAAACACCTGCGGACACGCCAAAATCACCTGCCGGGTACGCCAGAACCACCTGGCGGACACTCCGAAACCACCTGTCGCGCATGCCGGAACCACCTCTCAGACGTGCCGGAAGCACGTGCCGGACACGCAGGAATCACCTACCGGACAGACCGGAACCACCTGCCGAGCACGCCGGAGCCACCTGTTCGACTCGCTGGAACCACCTGCCGGACAGGCCAATATCAACTGCTGGCTATGCCAGAACCACCTGGGGGACGGTCCGGAATCATCTGCCAGCCATGGCGGAACCACCTCTCAGACGTACCAGAACCACCTGCCGGAGAAGCTGGAAACACGTCCTGGACAGTCTGGAACCACCTGCCGGCCAAGCCTGAACCACCTGCCAAGCACAACGGAACAACATGCCAGGCACGCCAAAATCACCTGCTTGTTATGCCAGAACCACTTTGAGGACTCTCTGGGATGACCTGCCGGGCATTCCGGAACCACCTCTCAGACGTGCCAGAACCATGTGGCGGACAGTCCGGAATCACCTGTTGGGCATGCGCAACCACCTCTGAGACGTACCACAACCACATGCCATGCAGGCTGGAACCACCTACCGGACAGACCGTAATCACCTTTCGGGCATGTCGGAACCACCTGTCAGATGTGCCAGAAACACGTGCCGGAGACGCCGGAAGCACCTGCCAAGCACGTTGGAACCACCTGCTCAACTCGCCTGAACCACCTGCCGGACATGCCAAAATCACCTGCCGACTATGCCAGAACCACTTCGCGAACACTCCGGAATCACTTGCCGGGCATGCAGGAACCACCTCTCAGACATGCCAGAACCCCGTGCCAATGACCCCGGAAGCACCAGCCGAGCACTCCGGAACCATCTGCTCGACTCGCCAGAACCACCTGCCGATCACGCAAAAATCACCTGCCGGCTAAGCCACAACCAGTTGGTGAACACTTTGGAATCACCTGCCAGGCTTGCTGGAACCACCTGCCAGTCATGCCGAAATCACCTGCCAACTACGCCAGAACCGCTTAGCGGACACTGCGGAAACACCTGTCGGGCCGGCTGGAACCACATCTCAGACGTGCCAGAAACGTGTTCATGAGATGTTGGAACCACACCCCGAACAGACGGATACCACCTGCCAGAACAGCCTGAACCACCTGCTGAGCACGCCGGAACCACCTGCTCGACTCACCGGTTCCACCTCCCTGACACGCCAAAATCACCTGCCTGCTACGCCACAACCAGTTGGGGAACACTTCGGAATCACCTGCCGGGCTTGCTGGAACCACCTGCCGGTCATGCCAAAATCACCTGCCAACTACGCCAGTACCACTTGGCGGACACTGTGGAAACACCTGTCGAGCCGGCCGGAACCACATCTCAGACGTGCCAGAACCATGTGCATGAGATTCTGGAACCACACCCCGAACAGACGGAAAACACCTGCCAGACCTGTCTGAACAACCTGCCGAGCACGCCGGAGCCACCTGCTCGACTCGCCGGAACCACCTACCTGACATGCCCAAATCACCAGCCGGGTATGCCAGAACCACTTGGCGGACACTCCGGAATCATCTGCCGGACATGCCGGAACCAGCTCTCAGACACACCAGAACCACGTGCCGGAGACGCCGGAAGCACCTGCCGAGCATGCCGGAGCCACCTGCTCGACTCGCCAGAAACACCTGCCGGACACGCCAAAATCACCTGCCGGGTACCCCAGAACCACCTGGCGGACACTCCGAAATCACCTGTCGCGCATGCCGGAACCACCTCTCAGACGTGCCGGAAGCACGTGCCGGACACGCCGGAATCACCTACCGGACAGACCGGAACCACCTGCCGAGCACGCCGGAGCCACCTGTTCGACTCGCTGGAACCACCTGCCGGACAGGCCAATATCAACTGCTGGCTATGCCAGAACCACCTGGGGGACGGTCCGGAATCACCTGCCAGCCATGGCGGAACCACCTCTCAGACGTACCAGAACCACCTGCCGGAGAAGCTGGAAACACGTCCTGGACAGTCTGGAACCACCTGCCGGCCAAGCCTGAACCACCTGCCAAGCACAACGGAACAACCTGCCAGACACGCCAAAATCACCTGCGTGTTATGCCAGAACCACTTGGAGGGCTCTCTGGGATGACCTGCCGGGCATGCCGGAACCACCTCTCAGACGTGCCAGAACCATGTGGCGGACAGTCCGGAATCACCTGTTGGGCATGCGCAACCACCTCTGAGACGTACCAGAACCACATGCCGTGCAGGCTGGAACCACCTATCGGACAGCCCGGAATCACCTTTCGGGCATGCAGGAACCACCTGTCAGATGTGCCAGAAACACGTGCCGGAGATGCCGGAAGCACCTGCCAAGCATGTTGGAACCACCTGCTCAACTCGCCTGAACCACCTGCCGGACATGCCAAAATCACCTGCCGACTATGCCAGAACCACTTGGCGAACACTCCGGAATCACTTGCCGGGCATGCAGGAACCACCTCTCAGACATGCCAGAACCCCGTGCCAATGACCCCGGAAGCACCAGCCGAGCACGCCGGAACCACCTGCTCGACTCGCCAGAACCACCTGCCGATCACGCAAAAATCACCTGCTGGCTACGCCACAACCAGTTGGTGAACACTTTGGAACCACCTGCCAGTCATGCCAAAATCACCTGCCAACTACGCCAGAACCGCTTGGCGGACACTGCAGAAACACCTGTCGGGCCGGCTGGAACCACATCTCAGACGTGCCAGAAACGTGTTCATGAGATGCAGGAACCACACCCCGAACAGACGGATACCACCTGCCAGAACCGCCTGAACCACCTGCTGAGCACGCCGGAACCACCTGCTCGACTCACCGGTACCACCTCCCTGACACGCCAAAATCACCTGCTGGGTATGCCAGAACCACTTGGCGGACACTCCGGTATCATCTGCCGGACATGCCGGAACCAGCTCTCAGACACACCAGAACCAAGTGCCGGAGACGCCGGAAGCACCTGCCGAGCATGCCGGAGCCACCTGCTCGACTCGCCAGAAACACCTGCCGGACACGCCAAAATCACCTGCCGGGTATGCCAGAACCACCTGGCGGACACTACGGAATCACCTGCCGCGCATGCCAGAACCACCTCTCAGACGTGCCGGAAGCACGTGCCGGACACGCCGGAAACACCTACCGGACAGACCGGAACCACCTGCCAAGAACGCCGGAGCCACCTGTTCGACTCGCTGGAACCACCTGCCGGACAGGCCAATATCAACTGCTGGCTATGCCAGAACCACCTGGGGGACGGTCCGGGATCACCTGCCAGCCATGGCGGAACCACCTCTCAGACGTACCAGAACCACCTGCCGGAGAAGCTGGAAACACGTCCTGGACAGACTGGAACCACGTGACGGCCATGCCTGAACCACCTGCCGAGCACGGCGGAACCACCTGCCGGACACGCCAAAATCACCTGCGGGCTACGCCAGAACCACTTGGACGACTCTCCGAAATGACCTGCCGGGCATGTTGGAACCACCTCTCAGACGTGCCAGAAGCACGTGGCGGACAGTCCGGAATCACCTGTTGGGCATACGCAACCACCTCTGACACGTACCAGAACCACGTGCCGTGCACGCCGGAACCACCTACCGGACAGACCGGAATCAACTTTTGGGCATGCCGGAACCACCAGTCAGATGTGCCAGAAACACGTGCCGGAGACGCCGGAAGCACCTGCCGAGCACGTCGCAACCACCTGCTCAACTCGCCTGAACCACCTGCCGGACACGCCAAAATCACCTGCCCGCTACACCAGCACCACTTCGGGGACAAGCCGGAATCACGTGAGGGGCATGCCGGCACAGCCTCTCAGACTGAACCTCGTGCCGGACACCACAGAACCACCTGCCGGACAGACCGGAACCACCTGCCGGACACGCCGGAACCACCGGCTCGACCCGCCGGAACGACCGCTGGACATGCAAAATCACCTGCCGGCTACGCCGGAAACACTTGGCGAACACTCCGGAATCACCTGCCGGGCATGCCGGAACCACCTCTCAGATATGCCAGAACCACGTGCCAATGACCCCGGAAGCACCTGCCGAGCACGCCGGAACCACCTGCTCGACTCGCCAGAACCACCTGCCGGACACGCAAAAATCACCTGCCGGCTACGCCACAACCAGTTGGGGAACACTTCGGAATCACCTGCCGGGCTTGCTGGAACCACCTGCCGGTCATGCCAAAATCACCTGCCAACTACGCCAGTACCACTTGGCGGACACTGTGGAAACACCTGTCGGGCCGGCCGGAACCACATCTCAGACGTGCCAGAACCATGTGCATGAGATGCTGGAACCACACCCCGAACAGACGGAAAACACCTGCCAGACCCGTCTGAACAACCTGCCGAGCACGCCGGAGCCACCTGCTCGACTCGCCGGAACCACCTACCTGACATGCCCAAATCACCAGCCGGGTATGCCAGAACCACTTGGCGGACACTCCGGAATCATCTGCCGGACATGCCGGAACCAGCTCTCAGACACACCAGAACCACGTGCCGGAGACGCCGGAAGCACCTGCCGAGCATGCCGGAGCCACCTGCTCGACTCGCCAGAAACACCTGCTGGACACGCCAAAATCACCTGCCGGGTACGCCAGAACCACCTGGCGGACACTCCGAAACCACCTGTCGCGCATGCCGGAACCACCTCTCAGACGTGCCGGAAGCACGTGCCGGACACGCCGGAATCACCTACCGGACAGACCGGAACCACCTGCCGAGCACGCCGGAGCCACCTGTTCGACTCGCTGGAACCACCTGCTGGACAGGCCAATATCAACTGCTGGCTATGCCAGAACCACCTGGGGGACGGTCCGGAATCACCTGCCAGCCATGGCGGAACCACCTCTCAGACGTACCAGAACCACCTGCCGGAGAAGCTGGAAACACGTCCTGGACAGTCTGGAACCACCTGCCGGCCAAGCCTGAACCACCTGCCAAGCACAACGGAACAACCTGCCAGACACGCCAAAATCACCTGCGTGTTATGCCAGAACCACTTGGAGGACTCTCTGGGATGACCTGCCGGGCATGCCGGAACCACCTCTCAGACGTGCCAGAACCATGTGGCGGACAGTCCGGAATCACCTGTTGGGCATACGCAACCACCTCTGACACGTACCAGAACCACGTGCCGTGCACGCCGGAACCACCTACCGGACAGACCGGAATCAACTTTTGGGCATGCCGGAACCACCAGTCAGATGTGCCAGAAACACGTGCCGGAGACGCCGGAATCACGTGCCGAGCACGTCGCAACCACCTGCTCAACTCGCCTGAACCACCTGCCGGACACGCCAAAATCACCTGCGCGCTACACCAGCACCACTTCGGGGACAAGCCGGAATCACGTGAGGGGCATGCCGGCACAGCCTCTCAGACTGAACCTCGTGCCGGACACCACAGAACCACCTGCCGGACAGACCGGAACCACCTGCCGGACACGCCGGAACCACCGGCTCGACCCGCCGGAACGACCGCTGGACATGCAAAATCACCTGCCGGCTACGCCGGAAACACTTGGCGAACACTCCGTAATCACCTGCCGGGCATGCCGGAACCACCTCTCAGATATGCCAGAACCACGTGCCAATGACCCCGGAAGCACCTGCCTAGCACGGCGGAACCACCTGCTCGACTCGCCAGAACCACCTGCCGGTCATGCCAAAATCACCTGCCAACTACGCCAGTACCACTTGGCGGACACTGTGGAAACACCTGTCGGGCCGGCCGGAACCACATCTCAGACGTGCCAGAACCATGTGCATGAGATGCTGGAACCACACCCCGAACAGACGGAAAACACCTGCCAGACCCGTCTGAACAACCTGCCGAGCACGCCGGAGCCACGTGCTCGACTCGCCGGAACCACCTACCTGACATGCCAAAATCACCAGCCGGGTATGCCAGGACCACTTGGCGGACACTCCGGAATCATCTGCCGGACATGCCGGAACCAGCTCTCAGACACACCAGAACCACGTGCCGGAGACGCCGGAAGCACCTGCCGAGCATGCCGGAGCCACCTGCTCGACTCGCCAGAAACACCTGCCGGACACGCCAAAATCACCTGCCGGGTACGCCAGAACCACCTGGCGGACACTCCGAAACCACCTGTCGCGCATGCCGGAACCACCTCTAAGACGTGCCGGAAGCACGTGCCGGACACGCCGGAATCACCTACCGGACAGACCGGAACCACCTGCCGAGCACGCCGGAACCACCTGCTCGACTCGCCAGAACCACCTGCCGGACACGCAAAAATCACCTGCCGGCTACGCCACAACCAGTTGGGGAACACTTCGGAATCACCTGCCGGGCTTGCTGGAACCACCTGCCGGTCATGCCAAAATCACCTGCCAACTACGCCAGTACCACTTGGCGGACACTGTGGAAACACCTGTCGGGCCGGCCGGAACCACATCTCAGACGTGCCAGAACCATGTGCATGAGATGCTGGAACCACACCCCGAACAGACGGAAAACACCTGCCAGACCCGTCTGAACAACCTGCCGAGCACGCCGGAGCCACCTGCTCGACTCGCCGGAACCACCTACCTGACATTCCAAAATCACCAGCCGGGTATGCCAGAACCACTTGGCGGACACTCCGGAATCATCTGCCGGACATGCCGGAACCAGCTCTCAGACACACCAGAACCACGTGCCGGAGACGCCGGAAGCACCTGCCGAGCATGCCGGAGCCACCTGCTCGACTCGCCAGAAACACCTGCCGGACACGCCAAAATCACCTGCCGGGTACGCCAGAACCACCTGGCGGACACTCCGAAACCACCTGTCGCGCATGCCGGAACCACCTCTCAGACGTGCCGGAAGCACGTGCCGGACACGCCGGAATCACCTACCGGACAGACCGGAACCACCTGCCGAGCACGCTGGAGCCACCTGTTCGACTCGCTGGAACCACCTGCCGGACAGGCCAATATCAACTGCTGGCTATGCCAGAACCACCTGGGGGACGGTCCGGAATCACCTGCCAGCCATGGCCTAACCACCTCTCAGACGTACCAGAACCACCTGCCGGAGAAGCTGGAAACACGTCCTGGACAGTCTGGAACCACCTGCCGGCCAAGCCTGAACCACCTGCCAAGCACAACGGAACAACCTGCCAGACACGCCAAAATCACCTGCGTGTTATGCCAGAACCACTTGGAGGACTCTCTGGGATGACCTGCCGGGCATGCCGGAACCACCTCTCAGACGTGCCAGAACCATGTGGCGGACAGTCCGGAATCACCTGTTGGGCATGCGCTACCACCTCTGAGACGTACCAGAACCACATGCCGTGCAGGCTGGAACCACCTACCGGACAGACCGGAATCACCTTTCGGGCATGCCGGAACCACCTGTCAGATGTGCCAGAAACACGTGCCGGAGACGCCGGAAGCACCTGCCAAGCACGTTGGAACCACCTGCTCAACTCGCCTGAACCACCTGCCGGACATGCCAAAATCACCTGCCGACTATGCCAGAACCACTTGGCGAACACTCCGGAATCACTTGCCGGGCATGCAGGAACCACCTCTCAGACATGCCAGAACCCCGTGCCAATGACCCCGGAAGCACCAGCCGAACACGCCGGAACCACCTGCTCGACTCGCCAGAACCACCTGCCGATCACGCAAAAATCACCTGCCGGCTACGCCACAACCAGTTGGGGAACACTTTGGAATCACCTGCCAGGCTTGCTGGAACCACCTACCAGTCATGCCAAAATCACCTGCCAACTACGCCAGAACCGCTTGGCGGACACTGCGGAAACACCTGTCGCGCCGGCTGGAACCACATCTCAGACGTGCCAGAAACGTGTTCATGAGATGCTGGAACCACACCCGGAAGAGACGGATACCACCTGCCAGAACCGCCTGAACCACCTGATGAGCACGCCGGAACCACCTGCTCGACTCACCGGTACCACCTCCCTGACACGCCAAAATCACCTGCTGGGTATGCCAGAACCACTTGGCGGACACTCCGGAATCATCTGCCGGACATGCAGGAACCAGCTCTCAGACACACCAGAACCACGTGCCGGAGACGCCGGAAGCACCTGCCGAGCATGCCGGAGCCACCTGCTCGACTCGCCAGAAACACCTGCCGGACACGCCAAAATCACCTGCCGGGTATGCCAGAACCACCTGGCGGACACTATGGAATCACCTGCCGCGCATGCCGGAACCACCTCTCAGACGTGCCGGAAGCACGTGCCGGACACGCCGGAAACACCTACCGGACAGACCGGAACCACCTGCCAAGAACGCCGGAGCCACCAGTTCGACTCGCTGGAACCACCTGCCGGACAGGCCAATATCAACTGCTGGCTATGCCAGAACCACCTGGGGGACAGTCCGGGATCACCTGCCAGCCATGGAGGAACCACCTCTCAGACGTACCAGAACCACCTACCGGAGAAGCTGGAAACACGTCCTGGACAGACTGGAACCACGTGACGGCCATGCCTCAACCACCTGCCGAGCACGGCGGAACCACCTGCCGGACACGCCAAAATCACCCGCGGGCTACGCCAGAACCACTTGGACGACTCTCCGAAATGACCTGCCGGGCATGTTGGAACCACCTCTCTGACGTGCCAGAAGCACTTGGTGGACAGTCCGGAATCACCTGTTGGGCATACGCAACCACCTCTGACACGTACCAGAACCACGTGCCGTGCACGCCGGAACCACCTACCGGACAGACCGGAATCAACTTTTGGGCATGCCGGAACCACCAGTCAGATGTGCCAGAAACACGTGCCGGAGACGCCGGAAGCACCTGCCGAGCACGTTGCAACCACTTGCTCAACTCGCCTGAACCACCTGCCGGACACGCCAAAATCACCTGCCCGCCACACCAGCACCACTTCGGGGACAAGCCGGAATCACGTGTGGGGCATGCCGGCACAGCCTCTCAGACTGAACCTCGTGCCGGACACCAGAGAACCACCTGCCGGACAGACCGGAACCACCTGCCAGACACGCCGGAACCACCGGCTCGACCCGCCGGAACGACCGCTGGACATGCAAAATCACCTGCCGGCTACGCCGGAAACACTTGGCGAACACTCCGGAATCACCTGCCGGGCATGCCGGAACCACCTCTCAGATATGCCAGAACCACGTGTCAATGACCCCGGAAGCACCTGCCGAGCACGCCGGAACCACCTGCTCGACTCGCCAGAACCACCTGCCGGACACGCAAAAATCACCTGCCGGCTACGCCACAACCAGTTGGGGAACACTTCGGAATCACCTGCCGGGCTTGCTGGAACCACCTGCCGGTCATGCCAAAATCACCTGCCAACTATGCCAGTACCACTTGGCGGACACTGTGGAAACACCTGTCGGGCCGGCCGGAACCACATCTCAGACGTGCCAGAACCATGTGCATGAGATGCTGGAACCACACCCCGAACAGACGGAAAACACCTGCCAGACCCGTCTGAACAACCTGCCGAGCACGCCGGAGCCACCTGCTCGACTCGCCGGAACCACCTACCTGACATGCCCAAATCACCAGCCGGGTATGCCAGAACCACTTGGCGGACACTCCGGAATCATCTGCCGGACATGCCGGAACCAGCTCTCAGACACACCAGAACCACGTGCCAGAGACGCCGGAAGCACCTGCCGAGCATGCCGGAGCCACCTGCTCGACTCGCCAGAAACACCTGCCGGACACGCCGAAATCACCTGCCGGGTATGCCAGAACCACCTGGCGGACACTCTGAAACCACCTGTCGCGCATGCCGGAACCACCTCTCAGACGTGCCGGAAGCACGTGCCGGACACGCCGGAATCACCTACCGGACAGACCGGAACCACCTGCCGAGCACGCCGGAGCCACCTGTTCGACTCGCTGGAACCACCTGCCGGACAGGCCAATATCAACTGCTGGCTATGCCAGAACCACCTGGGGGACGGTCCGGAATCACCTGCCAGCCATGGCGGAACCACCTCTCAGACGTACCAGAACCACCTGCCGGAGAAGCTGGAAACACGTCCTGGACAGTCTGGAACCACCTGCCGGCCAAGCCTGAACCACCTGCCAAGCACAACGGAACAACCTGCCAGACACGCCAAAATCACCTGCGTGTTATGCCAGAACCACTTGGAGGACTCTCTGGGATGACCTGCCGGGCATGCCGGAACCACCTCTCAGACGTGCCAGAACCATGTGGCGGACAGTCCGGAATCACCTGTTGGGCATACGCAACCACCTCTGACACGGACCAGAACCACGTGCCGTGCACGCCGGAACCACCTACCGGACAGACCGGAATCAACTTTCGGGCATGCCGGAACCACCTGTCAGATGTGCCAGAAACACGTGCCGGAGACGCCGGAAGCACCTGCCGAGCACGTCGCAACGACCTGCTCAACTCGCCTGAACCAGCTGCCGGACACGCCAAAATCACCTGCCCGCTACACCAGCACCACTTCGGGGACAAGCCGGAATCACGTGAGGGGCATGCCGGCACAGCCTCTCAGACTGAACCTCGTGCCGGACACCACAGAACCACCTGCCGGACAGACCGGAACCACCTGCCGGACACGCCGGAACCACCGGCTCGACCCGCCGGAACGACCGCTGGACATGCAAAATCACCTGCCGGCTACGCCGGAAACACTTGGCGAACACTCCGGAATCACCTGCCGGGCATGCCGGAACCACCTCTCAGATATGCCAGAACCACGTGCCAATGACCCCGGAAGCACCTGCCGAGCACGCCGGAACCACCTGCTCGACTCGCCAGAACCACCTGCCGGACACGCAAAAATCACCTGCCGGCTACGCCACAACCAGTTGGGGAACACTTCGGAATCACCTGCCGGGCTTGCTGGAACCCACTGCCGGTCATGCCAAAATCACCTGCCAACTACGCCAGTACCACTTGGCGGACACTGTGGAAACACCTGTCAGGCCGGCCGGAACCACATCTCAGACGTGCCAGAACCATGTGCATGAGATGCTGGAAGCACACCCCGAACAGACGGAAAACACCTGCCAGACCCGTCTGAACAACCTGCCGAGCACGCCGGAGCCACCTGCTCGACTCGCCGGAACCACCTACCTGACATGCCCAAATCACCAGCCGGGTATGCCAGAACCACTTGGCGGACACTCCGGAATCATCTGCCGCACATGCCGGAACCAGCTCTCAGACACACCAGAACCACGTGCCGGAGACGCCGGAATCACCTACCGGACAGACCGGAACCACCTGCCGAGCACGCCGGAGCCACCTGTTCGACTCGCTGGAACCACCTGCCGGACAGGCCAATATCAACTGCTGGCTATGCCAGAACCACCTGGGGGACGGTCCGGAATCACCTGCCAGCCATGGCGGAACCACCTCTCAGACGTACCAGAACCACCTGCCGGAGAAGCTGGAAACACGTCCTGGACAGTCTGGAACCACCTGCCGGCCAAGCCTGAACCACCTGCCAAGCACAACGGAACAACCTGCCAGACACGCCAAAATCACCTGCGTGTTATGCCAGAACCACTTGGAGGACTCTCTGGGATGACCTGCCGGGCATGCCGGAACCACCTCTCAGACGTGCCAGAACCATGTGGCGGACAGTCCGGAATCACCTGTTGGGCATGCGCAACCACCTCTGAGACGTACCAGAACCACATGCCGTGCAGGCTGGAACCACCTACCGGACAGACCGGAATCACCTTTCGGGCATGCCGGAACCACCTGTCAGATGTGCCAGAAACACGTGCCGGAGACGCCGGAAGCACCTGCCAAGCACGTTGGAACCACCTGCTCAACTCGCCTGAACCACCTGCCGGACATGCCAAAATCACCTGCCGACTATGCCAGAACCACTTGGCGAACACTCCGGAATCACTTGCCGGGCATGCAGGAACCACCTCTCAGACATGCCAGAACCCCGTGCCAATGACCCCGGAAGCACCAGCCGAGCACGCCGGAACCACCTGCTCGACTCGCCAGAACCACCTGCCGATCACGCAAAAATCACCTGCCGGCTACGCCACAACCAGTTGGTGAACACTTTGGAATCACCTGCCAGGCTTGCTGGAACCACCTGCCAGTCATGCCAAAATCACCTGCCAACTACGCCAGAACCGCTTGGCGGACACTGCGGAAACACCTGTCGGGCCGGCTGGAACCACATCTCAGACGTGCCAGAAACGTGTTCATGAGATGCTGGAACCACACCCCGAACAGACGGATACCACCTGCCAGAACCGCCTGAACCACCTGCTGAGCACGCCGGAACCACCTGCTCGACTCACCGGTACCACCTCCCTGACACGCCAAAATCACCTGCTGGGTATGCCAGAACCACTTGGCGGACACTCCGGAATCATCTGCCGGACATGCCGGAACCAGCTCTCAGACACACCAGAACCAAGTGCCGGAGACGCCGGAAGCACCTGCCGAGCATGCCGGAGCCACCTGCTCGACTCGCCAGATACACCTGCCGGACACGCCAAAATCACCTGCCCGCTACACCAGCACCACTTCGGGGACAAGCCGGAATCACGTGAGGGGCATGCCGGCACAGCCTCTCAGACTGAACCTCGTGCCGGACACCACAGAACCACCTGCCGGACAGACCGGAACCACCTGCCGGACACGCCGGAACCACCGGCTCGACCCGACGGAACGACCGCTGGACATGCAAAATCACCTGCCGGCTATGCCAGAAACACTTGGCGAACACTCCGGACTCACCTGCCGGGCATGCCGGAACCACCTCTCAGATATGCCAGAACCACGTGCCAATGACCCCGGAAGCACCTGCCGAGCACGCCGGAACCACCTGCTCGACTCGCCAGAACCACCTGCCGGACACGCAAAAATCACCTGCCGGCTACGCCACAACCAGTTGGGGAACACTTCGGAATCACCTGCCGGGCTTGCTGGAACCACCTGCCGGTCATGCCAAAATCACCTGCCAACTACGCCAGTACCACTTGGCGGACACTGTGGAAACACCTGTCGGGCCGGCTGGAACCACATCTCAGACGTGCCAGAACCGTGTTCATGAGATGCTGGAACCACACCCCGAACAGACGGAAAACACCTGCCAGACCCGTCTGAACAACCTGCCGAGCACGCCGGAGCCACCTGCTCGACTCGCCGGAACCACCTACCTGACATGCCCAAATCACCAGCCGGGTATGCCAGAACCACTTGGCGGACACTCCGGAATCATCTGCCGGACATGCCGGAACCAGCTCTCAGACACACCAGAACCACGTGCCGGAGACGCCGGAAGCACCTGCCGAGCATGCCGGAGCCACCTGCTCGACTCGCCAGAAACACCTGCCGGACACGCCAAAATCACCTGCCGGGTACGCCAGAACCACCTGGCGCACACTCCGAAATCACCTGTCGCGCATGCCGGAACCACCTCTCAGACGTGCCGGAAGCACGTGCCGGACACGCCGGAATCACATACCGGACAGACCGGAACCACCGGCCGAGCACGCCGGAGCCACCTGTTCGACTCGCTGGAACCACCTGCCGGACAGGCCAATATCAACTGCTGGCTATGCCAGAACCACCTGGGGGACAGTCCGGAATCACCTGCCAGCCATGGCGGAACCACCTCTCAGACGTACCAGAACCACCTGCCGGAGAAGCTGGAAACACGTCCTGGACAGTCTGGAACCACGTGACGGCCATGCCTGAACCACCTGCCAAGCACGACGGAACAACCTGCCGGACACGCCAAAATCACCTGCGGGTTACGCCAGAACCACTTGGAGGACTCTCCGGGATGACCTGCCGGGCATGTTGGAACCACCTCTCAGACGTGCCAGAAGCATGTGGCGGACAGTCCGGAATCACCTGTTGGGCATGCGCAACCACCTCTGACACGTACCAGAACCACGTGCCGTGCCGGCTGGAACCACCTACCGGACAGACCGGAATCAACTTTCGGGCATGCCGGAACCACCAGTCAGATGTGCCAGAAACACGTGCCGGAGACGCCGGAAGCACCTGCCGAGCACGTCGCAACCACCTGCTCAACTCGCCTGAACCACCTGCCGGACACGCCAAAATCACCTGCCGACTACGCCAGAACCACTTGGCGAACACTCCGGAATCACTTGCCGGGCATGCAGGAACCACCTCTCAGACATGCCAGAACCCCGTGCCAATGACCCCGGAAGCACCAGCCGAGCACGCCGGAACCACCTGCTCGACTCGCCAGAACCACCTGCCGATCACGCAAAAATCACCTGCCGGCTACGCCACAACCAGTTGGGGAACACTTTGGAATCACCTGCCGGGCTTGCTGGAACCACCTGCCAGTCATGCCAAAATCACCTGCCAACTACGCCAGAACCACTTGGCGGACACTGCGGAAACACCTGTCGGGCCGGCTGGAACCACATCTCAGACGTGCCAGAACCGTGTTCATGAGATGCTGGAACCACACCCCGAACAGACGGATACCACCTGCCAGAACCGCCTGAACCACCTGCTGAGCACGCCGGAACCACCTGCTCGACTCGCCGGTTCCACCTCCCTGACACGCCAAAATCACCTGCTGGGTATGCCAGAACCACTTGGCGGACACTCCGGAATCATCTGCCGGACATGCCGGAACCAGCTCTCAGACACACCAGAACCACGTGCCGGAGACGCCGGAAGCACCTGCCGAGCATGCCGGAGCCACCTGCTCGACTCGCCAGAAACACCTGCCGGACACGCCAAAATCACCTGCCGGGTACGCCAGAACCACCTGGCGGACACTCCGGAATCACCTGTCGCGCATGACGGAACCACCTCTCAGACGTGCCGGAAGCACGTGCCAGACACGCCGGAAACACCTACCGGACAGACCGGAACCACCTGCCAAGAACGCCGGAGCCACCTGTTCGACTCGCTGGAACCACCTGCCGGACAGGCCAATATCAACTGCTGGCTATGCCAGAACCACCTGGGGGACGGTCCGGGATCACCTGCCAGCCATGGCGGAACCACCTCTCAGACGTACCAGAACCACCTGCCGGAGAAGCTGGAAACACGTCCTGGACAGACTGGAACCACGTGACGGCCATGCCTGAACCACCTGCCGAGCACGGCAGAACCACCTGCCGGACACGCCAAAATCACCTGCGGGCTACGCCAGAACCACTTGGACGACTCTCCGAAATGACCTGCCGGGCATGTTGGAACCACCTCTCAGACGTGCCAGAAGCACGTGGCGGACAGTCCGGAATCACCTGTTGGGCATACGCAACCACCTCTGACACGTACCAGAACCACGTGCCGTGCACGCCGGAACCACCTACCGGACAGACCGGAATCCACTTTTGGGCATGCCGGAACCACCAGTCAGATGTGCCAGAAACACGTGCCGGAGACGCCGGAAGCACCTGCCGAGCACGTCGCAACCACCTGCTCAACTCGCCTGAACCACCTGCCGGACACGCCAAAATCACCTGCCCGCTACACCAGCACCACTTCGGGGACAAGCCGGAATCACGTGAGGGGCATGCCGGCACAGCCTCTCAGACTGAACCTCGTGCCGGACACCACAGAACCACCTGCCGGACAGACCGGAACCACCTGCCGGACACGCCGGAACCACCGGCTCGACCCGCCGGAACGACCGCTGGACATGCAAAATCACCTGCCGGCTACGCCGGAAACACTTGGCGAACACTCCGGAATCACCTGCCGGGCATGCCGGAACCACCTCTCAGATATGCCAGAACCACGTGCCAATGACCCCGGAAGCACCTGCCGAGCACGCCGGAACCACCAGCTCGACTCGCCAGAACCACCTGCCGGACACGCAAAAATCACCTGCCGGCTACGCCACAACCAGTTGGGGAACACTTCGGAATCACCTGCCGGGCTTGCTGGAACCACCTGCCGGTCATGCCAAAATCACCTGCCAACTACGCCAGTACCACTTGGCGGACACTGTGGAAACACCTGTCGGGCCGGCCGGAACCACATCTCAGACGTGCCAGAACCATGTGCATGAGATGCTGGAACCACACCCCGAACAGACGGAAAACACCTGCCAGACCCGTCTGAACAACCTGCCGAGCACGCCGGAGCCACCTGCTCGACTCGCCGGAACCACCTACCTGGCATGCCCAAATCACCAGCCGGGTATGCCAGAACCACTTGGCGGACACT
>NW_027226801.1:0-27722 GCF_037783145.1 Equus przewalskii
TTGGCAGGTGATTTTGGCATGACTGGCAGGTGGTTCCAGCAAGCCTGGCAGGTGATTCCAAAGTGTTCACCAACTGGTTGTGGCGTAGCCGGCAGGTGATTTTTGCGTGATCGGCAGGTGGTTCTGGCGAGTCGAGCAGGTGGTTGCGGCGTGCTCGGCAGGTGCTTCCGGGGTCATTGGCACGGGGTTCTGGCATGTCTGAGAGGTGGTTCCTGCATGCCCGGCAAGTGATTCCGGAGTGTTCGCCAAGTGGTTCTGGCATAGTCGGCAGGTGATTTTGTCATGTCCGGCAGGTGGTTCAGGCGAGTTGAGCACGTGGTTCCAACGTGCTTGGCAGGTGCTTCCGGCGTCTCCGGCACGTGTTTCTGGCACATCTGACAGGTGGTTCCGGCATGCCCGAAAGGTGATTCCGGTCTGTCCGGTAGGTGGTTCCAGCCTGCACGGCATGTGGTTCTGGTACGTCTCAGAGGTGGTTGCGCATGCCCAACAGGTGATTCCGGACTGTCCGCCACATGGTTCTGGCACGTCTGAGAGGTGGTTCCGGCATGCCCGGCAGGTCATCCCAGAGAGTCCTCCAAGTGGTTCTGGCATAACACGCAGGTGATTTTGGCGTGTCTGGCAGGTTGTTCCGTTGTGCTTGGCAGGTGGTTCAGGCTTGGCCGGCAGGTGGTTCCAGACTGTCCAGGACGTGTTTCCAGCTTCTCCGGCAGGTGGTTCTGGTACGTCTGAGAGGTGGTTCCGCCATGGCTGGTAGGTGATTCCGGACCGTCCCCCAGGTGGTTCTGGCATAGCCAGCAGTTGATATTGGCCTGTCCGGCAGGTGGTTCCAGCGAGTCGAACAGGTGGCTCCGGCGTGCTCGGCAGGTGGTTCCGGTCTGTCTGGTAGGTGATTCCGGCGTGTCCGGCAGGTGGTTCCGGTCTGTGCGGCAGGTGGTTCTGTGGTGTCCGGCACGAGGTTCAGTCTGAGAGGCTGTGCCGGCATGCCCCTCACGTGATTCCGGCTTGTCCCCGAAGTGGTGCTGGTGTAGCGGGCAGGTGATTTTGGCGTGTCCGGCAGGTGGTTCAGGCGAGTTGAGCAGGTGGTTGCGACGTGCTCGGCAGGTGCTTCCGGCGTCTCCGGCACGTGTTTCTGGCACATCTGACTGGTGGTTCCGGCATGCCCAAAAGTTGATTCCGGTCTGTCCGGTAGGCGGTTCCGGCGTGCACGGCACGTGGTTCTGGTACGTCTCAGAGGTGGTTGCCTATGCCCAAAAAGTGATTCCGGACTGTCCGCCACGTGCTTCTGGCACGTCTGAGAGGTGGTTCCAACATGCCCGGCAGGTCATTTCGGAGAGTCGTCCAAGTGGTTCTGGCGTAGCCCGCAGGTGATTTTGGCGTGTCCGGCAGGTGGTTCCGCCGTGCTCGGCAGGTGGTTCAGGCATGGCCGTCACGTGGTTCCAGTCTGTCCAGGACGTGTTTCCAGCTTCTCCGGCAGGTGGTTCTGGTACGTCTGAGAGGTGGTTCCGCCATGGCTGGCAGGTGATCCCGGACTGTCCCCCAGGTGGTTCTGGCATAGCCAGCAGTTGATATTGGCCTGCCCGGCAGGTGGTTCCAGCGAGTCGAACAGGTGGCTCCGGCGTTCTTGGCAGGTGGTTCCGGTCTGTCCGGTAGGTGTTTCCGGCGTGTCTGGCACGTGCTTCCGGCACGTCTGAGAGGTGGTTCCCGCATGCGCGGCAGGTGATTCCGGAGTGTCCGCCAGGTGGTTCTGGCATACCCGGCAGGTGATTTTGGCGTGTCCGGCAGGTGTTTCTGGCGAGTCGAGCAGGTGGCTCCGGCATGCTCGGCAGGTGCTTCCGGCGTCTCCGGCACTTGGTTCTGGTGTGTCTGAGAGCTGGTTCCGGCATGTCCGGCAGATGATTCCGGAGTGTCCGCCAAGTGGTTCTGGCATACCCAGCAGGTGATTTTGGCGTGTCAGGGAGGTGGTACCGGTGAGTCGAGCAGGTGATTCCGGCGTGCTCAGCAGGTGGTTCAGGCGGTTCTGGCAGGTGGTATCCGTCTGTTCGGGGTGTGGTTCCAGCATCTCATGAACACGTTTCTGGCACGTCTGAGATGTGGTTCCAGCCGGCCCGACAGGTGTTTCCGCAGTGTCCGCCAAGCGGTTCTGGCGTAGTTGGCAGGTGATTTTGGCATGACTGGCAGGTGGTTCCAGCAAGCCTGGCAGGTGATTCCAAAGTGTTCACCAACTGGTTGTGGCGTAGCCGGCAGGTGATTTTTGCGTGATCGGCAGGTGGTTCTGGCGAGTCGAGCAGGTGGTTCCGGCGTGCTCGGCTGGTGCTTCCGGGGTCATTGGCACGGGGTTCTGGCATGTCTGAGAGGTGGTTCCTGCATGCCCGGCAAGTGATTCCGGAGTGTTCGCCAAGTGGTTCTGGCATAGTCGGCAGGTGATTTTGGCATTTCCGGCAGGTGGTTCAGGAGAGTTGAGCAGGTGGTTCCAACGTGCTTGGCAGGTGCTTCCGGCGTCTCCGGCACGTGTTTCTGGCACATCTGACAGGTGGTTCCGGCATGCCCGAAAGGTGATTCCGGTCTGTCCGGTAGGTGGTTCCAGCCTGCACGGCATGTGGTTCTGGTACGTCTCAGAGGTGGTTGCGCATGCCCAACAGGTGATTCCGGACTATCCGCCACATGGTTCTGGCACGTCTGAGAGGTGGTTCCGGCATGCCCGGCAGGTCATCCCAGAGAGTCCTCCAAGTGGTTCTGGCATAACACGCAGGTGATTTTGGCGTGTCTGGCAGGTTGTTCCGTTGTGCTTGGCAGGTGGTTCAGGCTTGGCCGGCAGGTGGTTCCAGACGGCCCAGGACGTTTTTCCAGCTTCTCCGGCAGGTGGTTCTGGTACGTCTGAGAGGTGGTTCCGCCATGGCTGGCAGGTGATTCCGGACCGTCCCCCAGGTGGTTCTGGCATAGCCAGCAGTTGATATTGGCCTGTCCGGCAGGTGGTTCCAGCGAGTCGAACAGGTGGCTCCGGCGTGCTCGGCAGGTGGTTCCGGTCTGTCCGGTAGGTGATTCCGGCGTGTCCGGCACGTGCTTCCGGCACGTCTGAGAGGTGGTTCCGGCATGCGCGACAGGTGGTTTCGGAGTGTCCGCCAGGTGGTTCTGGCGTACCCGGCAGGTGATTTTGGCGTGTCCGGCAGGTGTTTCTGGCGAGTCGAGCAGGTGGCTCCGGCATGCTCGGCAGGTGCTTCCGGCGTCTCCGGCACGTTGTTCTGGTGTGTCTGAGAGCTGGTTCCGGCATGTCCGGCAGGTGATTCCGGAGTGTCCGCCAAGTGGTTCTGGCATACCCGGCTGGTGATTTGGGCATGTCAGGTAGGTGGTTCCGGCGAGTCGAGCAGGTGGCTCCGGCGTGCTCGGCAGGTTGTTCAGACGGGTCTGGCAGGTGTTTTCCGTCTGTTCGGGGTGTGGTTCCAGCATCTCATGCACATGGTTCTGGCACGTCTGAGATGTGGTTCCGGCCGGCCCGACAGGTGTTTCCACAGTGTCCGCCAAGTGGTACTGGCGTAGTTGGCAGGTGATTTTGGCATGACCGGCAGGTGGTTCCAGCAAGCCCGGCAGGTGATTCCGAAGTGTTCCCCAACTGGTTGTGGCGTAGCCGGCAGGTGATTTTTGCGTGTCCGGCAGGTGGTTCTGGCGAGTCGAGCAGGTGGTTCCGGCGTGCTCGGCAGGTGCTTCCGGGGTCATTGGCACGTGGTTCTGGCATATCTGAGAGGTGGTTCCGGCATGCCCGGCAGGTGATTCCGGAGTGTTCGCCAAGTGTTTCCGGCGTAGCCGGCAGGTGATTTTGCATGTCCAGCGGTCGTTCCGGCGGGTCGAGCCGGTGGTTCCGGCGTGTCCGGCAGGTGGTTCCGGTCTGTGCGGCAGGTGGTTCTGTGGTGTCCGGCACGAGGTTCAGTCTGAGAGGCTGTGCCGGCATGCCCCTCACGTGATTCCGGCTTGTCCCCGAAGTGGTGCTGGTGTAGCGGGCAGGTGATTTTGGCGTGTCCGGCAGGTGGTTCAGGCGAGTTGAGCAGGTGGTTGCGACGTGCTCGGCAGGTGCTTCCGGCGTCTCCGGCACGTGTTTCTGGCACATCTGAATGGTGGTTCCGGCATGCCCAAAAGTTGATTCCGGTCTGTCCGGCAGGTGGTTCCAGCGAGTCGAACAGGTGGCTCCGGCGTTCTTGGCAGGTGGTTCCGGTCTGTCCGGTAGGTGTTTCCGGCGTGTCTGGCACGTGCTTCCGGCACGTCTGAGAGGTGGTTCCCGCATGCGCGGCAGGTGATTCCGGAGTGTCCGCCAGGTGGTTCTGGCATACCCGGCAGGTGATTTTGGCGTGTCCGGCAGGTGTTTCTGGCGAGTCGAGCAGGTGGCTCCGGCATGCTCGGCAGGTGCTTCCAGCGTCTCCGGCACTTGGTTCTGGTGTGTCTGAGAGCTGGTTCCGGCATGTCCGGCAGATGATTCCGGAGTGTACGCCAAGTGGTTCTGGCATACCCAGCAGGTGATTTTGGCGTGTCAGGGAGGTGTTACCGGTGAGTCGAGCAGGTGGTTCCGGCGTGCTCAGCAGGTGGTTCAGGCGGTTCTGGCAGGTGGTATCCGTCTGTTCGGGGTGTGGTTCCAGCATCTCATGAACACGTTTCTGGCACGTCTGAGATGTGGTTCCAGCCGGCCCGACAGGTGTTTCCGCAGTGTCCGCCAAGCGGTTCTGGCGTAGTTGGCAGGTGATTTTGGCATGACTGGCAGGTGGTTCCAGCAAGCCTGGCAGGTGATTCCAAAGTGATCACCAACTGGTTGTGGCGTAGCCGGCAGGTGATTTTTGCGTGATCGGCAGGTGGTTCTGGCGAGTCGAGCAGGTGGTTGCGGCGTGCTCGGCAGGTGCTTCCGGGGTCATTGGCACAGGGTTCTGGCATGTCTGAGAGGTGGTTCCTGCATGCCCCGCAAGTGATTCCGGAGTGTTCGCCAAGTGGTTCTGGCATAGTTGGCAGGTGATTTTGGCATGTCCGGCAGGTGGTTCAGGAGAGTTGAGCAGGTGGTTCCAACGTGCTTGGCAGGTGCTTCCGGCGTCTCCGGCACGTGTTTCTGGCACATCTGACAGGTGGTTCCGGCATGCCCGAAAGGTGATTCCGGTCTGTCCGGTAGGTGGTTCCAGCCTGCACGGCATGTGGTTCTGGTACGTCTCAGAGGTGGTTGCGCATGCCCAACAGGTGATTCCGGACTGTCCGCCACATGGTTCTGGCACGTCTGAGAGGTGGTTCCGGCATGCCCGGCAGGTCATCCCAGAGAGTCCTCCAAGTGGTTCTGGCATAACACGCAGGTGATTTTGGCGTGTCTGGCAGGTTGTTCCGTTGTGCTTGGCAGGTGGTTCAGGCTTGGCCGGCAGGTGGTTCCAGACTGTCCAGGACGTGTTTCCAGCTTCTCCGGCAGGTGGTTCTGGTACGTCTGAGAGGTGGTTCCGCCATGGCTGGCAGGTGATTCCGGACCGTCCCCCAGGTGGTTCTGGCATAGCCAGCAGTTGATATTGGCCTGTCCGGCAGGTGGTTCCAGCGAGTCGAACAGGTGGCTCCGGCGTGCTCGGCAGGTGGTTCCGGTCTGTCCGGTAGGTGATTCCGGCGTGTCGGCATGTGTCTCCGGCACGTCTGAGAGGTGGTTCCGGCATGCGCGACAGGTGGTTTCGGAGTGTCCGACAGGTGGTTCTGGCATACCCGGCAGGTGATTTTGGCGTGTCCGGCAGGTGTTTCTGGCGAACCGAGCAGGTGGCTCCGGCATGCTCGGCAGGTGCTTCCGGCGTCTCCGGCACGTGGTTCTGGTGTGTCTGACGCTGTCCGGCAGATGATTCCGGAGTGTCCGCCAAGTGGTTCTGGGTTACCCGGCTGGTGATTTGGGCATGTCAGGTAGGTGGTTCCGGCGAGTCGAGCAGGTGGCTCCGGCGTGCTCGGCAGGTTGTTCAGACGGGTCTGGCAGGTGTTTTCCGTCTGTTCGGGGTGTGGTTCCAGCATCTCATGCACATGGTTCGGGCACGTCTGAGATGTGGTTCCGGCCGGCCCGACAGGTGTTTCCACAGTGTCCGCCAAGTGGTACTGGCGTAGTTGGCAGGTGATTTTGGCATGACCGGCAGGTGGTTCCAGCAAGCCCGGCAGGTGATTCCGAAGTGTTCCCCAACTGGTTGTGGCGTAGCCGGCAGGTGATTTTTGCGTGTCCGGCAGGTGGTTCTGGCGAGTCGAGCAGGTGGTTCCGGCGTGCTCGGCAGGTGCTTCCGGGGTCATTGGCACGTGGTTCTGGCATATCTGAGAGGTGGTTCCGGCATGCCCGGCAGGTGATTCCGGAGTGTTCGCCAAGTGTTTCCGGCGTAGCCGGCAGGTGATTTTGCATGTCCAGCGGTCGTTCTGGCGGGTCGAGCCGGTGGTTCCGGCGTGTCCGGCAGGTGGTTCCGGTCTGTCCGGCAGGTGGTTCTGTGGTGTCCGGCACGAGGTTCAGTCTGAGAGGCTGTGCCGGCATGCCCCTCACGTGATTCCGGCTTGTCCCCGAAGTGGTGCTGGTGTAGCGGGCAGGTGATTTTGGCGTGTCCGGCAGGTGGTTCAGGCGAGTTGAGCAGGTGGTTGCGACGTGCTCGGCAGGTGCTTCCGGCGTCTCCGGCACGTGTTTCTGGCACATCTGACTGGTGGTTCCGGCATGCCCAAAAGTTGATTCCGGTCTGTCCGGTAGGTGGTTCCGGCGTGCACGGCACGTGGTTCTGGTACGTGTCAGAGGTGGTTGCGTATGCCCAACAGGTGATTCCGGACTGTCCGCCACGTGCTTCTGGCACGTCTGAGAGGTGGTTCCAACATGCCCGGCAGGTCATTTCGGACAGTCGTCCAAGTGGTTCTGGCGTAGCCCGCAGGTGATTTTGGCGTGTCCGGCAGGTGGTTCCGCCGTGCTCGGCAGGTGGTTCAGGCATGGCCGTCACGTGGTTCCAGTCTGTCCAGGACGTGTTTCCAGCTTCTCCGGCAGGTGGTTCTGGTACGTCTGAGAGGTGGTTCCGCCATGGCTGGCAGGTGATCCCGGACTGTCCCACAGGTGGTTCTGGCATAGCCAGCAGTTGATATTGGCCTGTCCGGCAGGTGGTTCCAGCGAGTCGAACAGGTGGCTCCGGCGTTCTTGGCAGGTGGTTCCGGTCTGTCCGGTAGGTGTTTCCGGCGTGTCTGGCACGTGCTTCCGGCACGTCTGAGAGGTGGTTCCGGCATGCGCGGCAGGTGATTCCGTAGTGTCCGCCAGGTGGTTCTGGCATACCCGGCAGGTGATTTTGGCGTGTCCGGCAGGTGTTTCTGGCGAGTCGAGCAGGTGGCTCCGGCATGCTCGGCAGGTGCTTCCGGCGTCTCCGGCACTTGGTTCTGGTGTGTCTGAGAGCTGGTTCCGGCATGTCCGGCAGATGATTCCGGAGTGTCCGCCAAGTGGTTCTGGCATACCCAGCAGGTGATTTTGGCGTGTCAGGGAGGTGGTACCGGTGAGTCGAGCAGGTGGTTCCGGCGTGCTCAGCAGGTGGTTCAGGCGGTTCTGGCAGGTGGTATCCGTCTGTTCGGGGTGTGGTTCCAGCATCTCATGAACACGTTTCTGGCACGTCTGAGATGTGGTTCCAGCCGGCCCGACAGGTGTTTCCGCAGTGTCCGCCAAGCGGTTCTGGCGTAGTTGGCAGGTGATTTTGGCATGACTGGCAGGTGGTTCCAGCAAGCCTGGCAGGTGATTCCAAAGTGTTCACCAACTGGTTGTGGCGTAGCCGGCAGGTGATTTTTGCGTGATCGGCAGGTGGTTCTGGCGAGTCGAGCAGGTGGTTCCGGCGTGCTCGGCTGGTGCTTCCGGGGTCATTGGCACGGGGTTCTGGCATGTCTGAGAGGTGGTTCCTGCATGCCCGGCAAGTGATTCCGGAGTGTTCGCCAAGTGGTTCTGGCATAGTCGGCAGGTGATTTTGGCATGTCCGGCAGGTGGTTCAGGCGAGTTGAGCAGGTGGTTCCAACGTGCTTGGCAGGTGCTTCCGGCGTCTCCGGCACGTGTTTCTGGCACATCTGACAGGTGGTTCCGGCATGCCCGAAAGGTGATTCCGGTCTGTCCGGTAGGTGGTTCCAGCCTGCACGGCATGTGGTTCTGGTACGTCTCAGAGGTGGTTGCGCATGCCCAACAGGTGATTCCGGACTGTCCGCCACATGGTTCTGGCACGTCTGAGAGGTGGTTCCGGCATGCCCGGCAGGTCATCCCAGAGAGTCCTCCAAGTGGTTCTGGCATAACACGCAGGTGATTTTGGCGTGTCTGGCAGGTTGTTCCGTTGTGCTTGGCAGGTGGTTCAGGCTTGGCCGGCAGGTGGTTCCAGACTGTCCAGGACGTGTTTCCAGCTTCTCCGGCAGGTGGTTCTGGTACGTCTGAGAGGTGGTTCCGCCATGGCTGGCAGGTGATTCCGGACCGTCCCCCAGGTGGTTCTGGCATAGCCAGCAGTTGATATTGGCCTGTCCGGCAGGTGGTTCCAGCGAGTCGAACAGGTGGCTCCGGCGTGCTCGTCAGGTGGTTCCGGTCTGTCGGGTAGGTGATTCCGGCGTGTCCGGCACGTGCTTCCGGCACGTCTGAGAGGTGGTTCCGGCATGCGCGACAGGTGGTTTCGGAGTGTCCGCCAGGTGGTTCTGGCGTACCCGGCAGGTGATTTTGGTGTGTCCGGCAGGTGTTTCTGGCGAGTCGAGCAGGTGGCTCCGGCATGCTCGGCAGGTGCTTCCGGCGTCTCCGGCACGTGGTTCTGGTGTGTCTGAGAGCTGGTTCCGGCATGTCCGGCAGATGATTCCGGAGTGTCCGCCAAGTGGTTCTGGCATACCCGGCTGGTGATTTGGGCATGTCAGATAGGTGGTTCCGGCGAGTCAAGCAGGTGGCTCCGGCATGCTCGGCAGGTTGTTCAGACGGGTCTGGCAGGTGTTTTCCGTCTGTTCGGGGTGTGGTTCCAGCATCTCATGCACATGGTTCTGGCACGTCTGAGATGTGGTTCCGGCCGGCCCGACAGGTGTTTCCACAGTGTCCGCCAAGTGGTACTGGCGTAGTTGGCAGGTGATTTTGGCATGACCGGCAGGTGGTTCCAGCAAGCCCGGCAGGTGATTCCGAAGTGTTCCCCAACTGGTTGTGGCGTAGCCGGCAGGTGATTTTTGCGTGTCGGGCAGGTGGTTCTGGCGAGTCGAGCAGGTGGTTCCGGCGTGCTCGGCAGGTGCTTCCGGGGTCATTGGCACGTGGTTCTGGCATATCTGAGAGGTGGTTCCGGCATGCCCGGCAGGTGATTCCGGAGTGTTCGCCAAGTGTTTCCGGCGTAGCCGGCAGGTGATTTTGCATGTCCAGCGGTCGTTCCGGCGGGTCGAGCCGGTGGTTCCGGCGTGTCCGGCAGGTGGTTCCGGTCTGTCCGGCAGGTGGTTCTGTGGTGTCCGGCACGAGGTTCAGTCTGAGAGGCTGTGCCGGCATGCCCCTCACGTGATTCCGGCTTGTCCCCGAAGTGGTGCTGGTGTAGCGGGCAGGTGATTTTGGCGTGTCCGGCAGGTGGTTCAGGCGAGTTGAGCAGGTGGTTGCGACGTGCTCGGCAGGTGCTTCCGGCGTCTCCGGCACGTGTTTCTGGCACATCTGACTGGTGGTTCCGGCATGCCCAAAAGTTGATTCCGGTCTGTCCGGTAGGTGGTTCCGGCGTGCACGGCACGTGGTTCTGGTACGTGTCAGAGGTGGTTGCGTATGCCCAACAGGTGATTCCGGACTGTCCGCCACGTGCTTCTGGCACGTCTGAGAGGTGGTTCCAACATGCCCGGCAGGTCATTTCGGAGAGTCGTCCAAGTGGTTCTGGCGTAGCCCGCAGGTGATTTTGGCGTGTCCGGCAGGTGGTTCCGCCGTGCTCGGCAGGTGGTTCAGGCATGGCCGTCACGTGGTTCCAGTCTGTCCAGGACGTGTTTCCAGCTTCTCCGGCAGGTGGTTCTGGTACGTCTGAGAGGTGGTTCCGCCATGGCTCCAGGTGATCCCGGACTGTCCCCCAGGTCGTTCTGGCATAGCCAGCAGTTGATATTGGCCTGTCCGGCAGGTGGTTCCAGCGAGTCGAACAGGTGGCTCCGGCGTTCTTGGCAGGTGGTTCCGGTCTGTCCGGTAGGTGTTTCCGGCGTGTCTGGCACGTGCTTCCGGCACGTCTGAGAGTTGGTTCCGGCATGCGCGGCAGGTGATTCCGGAGTGTCCGCCAGGTGGTTCTGGCATACCTGGCAGGTGATTTTGGCGTGTCCGGCAGGTGTTTCTGGCGAGTCGAGCAGGTGGCTCCGGCATGCTCGGCAGGTGCTTCCGGCGTCTCCGGCACTTGGTTCTGGTGTGTCTGAGAGCTGGTTCCGGCATGTCCGGCAGATGATTCCGGAGTGTCCGCCAAGTGGTTCTGGCATACCCAGCAGGTGATTTTGGCGTGTCAGGGAGGTGGTACCGGTGAGTCGAGCAGGTGGTTCCGGCGTGCTCAGCAGGTGGTTCAGGCGGTTCTGGCAGGTGGTATCCGTCTGTTCGGGGTGTGGTTCCAGCATCTCATGAACACGTTTCTGGCACGTCTGAGATGTGGTTCCAGCCGGCCCGACAGGTGTTTCCGCAGTGTCCGCCAAGCGGTTCTGGCGTAGTTGGCAGGTGATTTTTGCGTGATCGGCAGGTGGTTCTGGCGAGTCGAGCAGGTGGTTCCGGCGTGCTCAGCTGGTGCTTCCGGGGTCATTGGCACGGGGTTCTGGCATGTCTGAGAGGTGGTTCCTGCATGCCCGGCAAGTGATTCCGGAGTGTTCGCCAAGTGGTTCTGGCATAGTCGGCAGGTGATTTTGGCATGTCCGGCAGGTGGTTCAGGCGAGTTGAGCAGGTGGTTCCAACGTGCTTGGCAGGTGCTTCCGGCGTCTCCGGCACGTGTTTCTGGCACATCTGACAGGTGGTTCCGGCATGCCCGAAAGGTGATTCCGGTCTGTCCGGTAGGTGGTTCCAGCCTGCACGGCATGTGGTTCTGGTACGTCTCAGAGGTGGTTGCGCATGCCCAACAGGTGATTCCGGACTGTCCCCCACATGGTTCTGGCACGTCTGAGAGGTGGTTCCGGCATGCCCGGCAGGTCATCCCAGAGAGTCCTCCAAGTGGTTCTGGCATAACACGCAGGTGATTTTGGCGTGTCTGGCAGGTTGTTCCGTTGTGCTTGGCAGGTGGTTCAGGCTTGGCCGGCAGGAGGTTATAGACTGTCCAGGACGTGTGTCCAGCTTCTCCGGCAGGTGGTTCTGGTACGTCTGAGAGGTGGTTCCGCCATGGCTTTCAGGTGATTCCGGACCGTCCCCCAGGTGGTTCTGGCATAGCCAGCAGTTGATATTGGCCTGTCCGGCAGGTGGTTCCAGCGAGTCGAACAGGTGGCTCCGGCGTGCTCGGCAGGTGGTTCCGGTCTGTCCGGTAGGTGATTCCGGCGTGTCCGGCACGTGCTTCCGGCACGTCTGAGAGGTGGTTCCGGCAAGCGCGACAGGTGATTTCGGAGTGTCCGCCAGGTGGCTCTGGCGTAGCCGGCAGGTGATTTTCACGTGTCTGGCAGCTGTTTCTGGCAAGTCGACCAGGTGGCTCCGGCATGCTCGGCAGGTGCTTCCGGCGTCTCCGGCACGTGGTTCTGGTGTGTCTGAGAGCTGGTTCCGGCATGTCCGGCAGATGATTCCGGAGTGTCCGCCAAGTGGTTCTGGCATACCCGGCTGGTGATTTGCGCATGTCAGGTAGGTGGTTCCGGAGAGTCGAGCAGGTGGCTCCGGCGTGCTCGGCAGGTTGTTCAGATGGGTCTGGCAGGTGTTTTCCGTCTGTTCGGGGTGTGGTTCCAGCATCTCATGCACATGGTTCTGGCACGTCTGAGATGTGGTTCCGGCCGGCCCGACAGGTGTTTCCACAGTGTCCGCCAAGTGGTACTGGCGTAGTTGGCAGGTGATTTTGGCATGACCGGCAGGTGGTTCCAGCAAGCCCGGCAGGTGATTCTGTAGTGTTCCCCAACTGGTTGTGGCGTAGCCGGCAGGTGATTTTTGTGTGTCCGGCAGGTGGTTCTGGCGAGTCGAGCAGGTGGTTCCGGCGTGCTCGGCAGGTGCTTCCGGGGTCATTGGCACGTGGTTCTGGCATATCTGAGAGGTGGTTCCGGCATGCCCGGCAGGTGATTCCGGAGTGTTCGCCAAGTGTTTCCGGCGTAGCCGGCAGGTGATTTTGCATGTCCAGCGGTCGTTCCGGCGGGTCGAGCCGGTGGTTCCGGCGTGTCCGGCAGGTGGTTCCGGTCTGTCCGGCAGGTGGTTCTGTGGTGTCCGGCACGAGGTTCAGTCTGAGAGGCTGTGCCGGCATGCCCCTCACGTGATTCCGGCTTGTCCCCGAAGTGGTGCTGGTGTAGCGGGCAGGTGATTTTGGCGTGTCCGGCAGGTGGTTCAGGCGAGTTGAGCAGGTGGTTGCGACGTGCTCGGCAGGTGCTTCCGGCGTCTCCGGCACGTGTTTCAGGCACATCTGACTGGTGGTTCCGGCATGCCCAAAAGTTGATTCCGGTCTGTCCGGTAGGTGGTTCCGGCGTGCACGGCACGTGGTTCTGGTACGTCTCAGAGGTGGTTGCGTATGCCCAACAGGTGATTCCGGACTGTCCGGCACGTGCTTCTGGCACGTCTGAGAGGTGGTTCCAACATGCCCGGCAGGTCATTTCGGAGAGTCGTCCAAGTGGTTCTGGCGTAGCCCGCAGGTGATTTTGGCGTGTCCGGCAGGTGGTTCCGCCGTGCTCGGCAGGTGGTTCAGGCATGGCCGTCACGTGGTTCCAGTCTGTCCAGGACGTGTTTCCAGCTTCTCCGGCAGGTGGTTCTGGTACGTCTGAGAGGTGGTTCCGCCATGGCTGGCAGGTGATCCCGGACTGTCCCCCAGGTGGTTCTGGCATAGCCAGCAGTTGATATTGGCCTGTCCGGCAGGTGGTTCCAGCGAGTCGAACAGGTGGATCCGGCGTTCTTGGCAGGTGGTTCCGTTCTGTCCGGTAGGTGTTTCCGGCGTGTCTGGCACGTGCTTCCGGCACGTCTGAGAGGTGGTTCCGGCATGCGCGGCAGGTGATTCCGTAGTGTCCGCCACGTGGTTCTGGCATACCAGTCAGTTGATTTTGGCGTGTCCGGCAGGTGTTTCTGGCGAGTCGAGCACGTGGCTCCAGCATGCTCGGCAGGTGCTTCCGGCGTCTCCGGCACTTGGTTCTGGTGTGTCTGAGAGCTGGTTCCGGCATGTCCGGCAGATGATTCCGGAGTGTCCGCCAAGTGGTTCTGGCATACCCAGCAGGTGATTTTGGCGTGTCAGGGAGGTGGTACCGGTGAGTCGAGCAGGTGGTTCCGGCGTGCTCAGCAGGTGGTTCAGGCGGTTCTGGCAGGTGGTATCCGTCTGTTCGGGGTGTGGTTCCAGCATCTCATGAACACGTTTCTGGCACGTCTGAGATGTGGTTCCAGCCGGCCCGACAGGTGTTTCCGCAGTGTCCGCCAAGCGGTTCTGGCGTAGTTGGCAGGTGATTTTGGCATGACTGGCAGGTGGTTCCAGCAAGCCTGGCAGGTGATTCCAAAGTGTTCAGCAACTGGTTGTGGCGTAGCCGGCAGGTGATTTTTGCGTGATCGGCAGGTGGTTCTGGCGAGTCGAGCAGGTGGTTCCGGCGTGCTCGGCTGGTGCTTCCGGGGTCATTGGCACGGGGTTCCGGCACGTCTGAGAGGTGGTTCCGGCAAGCGCGACAGGTGATTTCGGAGTGTCCGCCAGGTGACTCTGGCGTAGCCGGCAGTGATTTTCACGTGTCCGGCAGGTGTTTCTGGCGAGTCGAGCAGGTGGTTCCGGCGTGCTCGGCAGGTGCTTCCGGGGTCATTGGCACGTGGTTCTGGCATATCTGAGAGGTGGTTCCGGCATGCCCGGCAGGTGATTCCGGAGTGTTCGCCAAGTGTTTCCGGCGTAGCCGGCAGGTGATTTTGCATGTCCAGCGGTCGTTCCGGCGGGTCGAGCCGGTGGTTCCGGCGTGTCCGGCAGGTGGTTCCGGTCTGTCCGGCAGGTGGTTCTGTGGTGTCCGGCACGAGGTTCAGTCTGAGAGGCTGTGCCGGCATGCCCCTCACGTGATTCCGGCTTGTCCCCGAAGTGGTGCGGGTGTAGCGGGCAGGTGATTTTGGCGTGTCCGGCAGGTGGTTCAGGCGAGTTGAGCAGGTGGTTGCGACGTGCTCGGCAGGTGCTTCCGGCGTCTCCGGCACGTGTTTCTGGCACATCTGACTGGTGGTTCCGGCATGCCCAAATGGTGATTCCGGTCTGTCCGGTATGTGGTTCCGGCGTGCACGGCACGTGGTTCTGGTACGTCTCAGAGGTGGTTGCGTATGCCCAACAGGTGATTCCGGACTGTCCGGCACGTGCTTCTGGCACGTCTGAGAGGTGGTTCCAACATGCCCGGCAGGTCATTTCGGAGAGTCGTCCAAGTGGTTCTGGCGTAGCCCGCAGGTGATTTTGGCGTGTCCGGCAGGTGGTTCCGCCGTGCTCGGCAGGTGGTTCAGGCATGGCCGTCACGTGGTTCCAGTCTGTCCAGGACGTGTTTCCAGCTTCTCCGGCAGGTGGTTCTGGTACGTCTGAGAGGTGGTTCCGCCATGGCTCCAGGTGATCCCGGACTGTCCCCCAGGTCGTTCTGGCATAGCCAGCAGTTGATATTGGCCTGTCCGGCAGGTGGTTCCAGCGAGTCGAACAGGTGGCTCCGGCGTTCTTGGCAGGTGGTTCCGGTCTGTCCGGTAGGTGTTTCCGGCGTGTCTGGCACGTGCTTCCGGCACGTCTGAGAGTTGGTTCCGGCATGCGCGGCAGGTGATTCCGGAGTGTCCGCCAGGTGGTTCTGGCAAACCTGGCAGGTGATTTTGGCGTGTCCGGCAGGTGTTTCTGGCGAGTCGAGCAGGTGGCTCCGGCATGCTCGGCAGGTGCTTCCGGCGTCTCCGGCACTTGGTTCTGGTGTGTCTGAGAGCTGGTTCCGGCATGTCCGGCAGATGATTCCGGAGTGTCCGCCAAGTGGTTCTGGCATACCCAGCAGGTGATTTTGGCGCGTCAGGGAGGTGGTACCGGTGAGTCGAGCAGGTGGTTCCGGCGTGCTCAGCAGGTGGTTCAGGCGGTTCTGGCAGGTGGTATCCGTCTGTTCGGGGTGTGGTTCCAGCATCTCATGAACACGTTTCTGGCACGTCTGAGATGTGGTTCCAGCCGGCCCGACAGGTGTTTCCGCAGTGTCCGCCAAGCGGTTCTGGCATAGTTGGCAGGTGATTTTTGCGTGATCGGCAGGTGGTTCTGGCGAGTCGAGCAGGTGGTTCCGGCGTGCTCAGCTGGTGCTTCCGGGGTCATTGGCACGGGGTTCTGGCATGTCTGAGAGGTGGTTCCTGCATGCCCGGCAAGTGATTCCGGAGTGTTCGCCAAGTGGTTCTGGCATAGTCGGCAGGTGATTTTGGCATGTCCGGCAGGTGGTTCAGGCGAGTTGAGCAGGTGGTTCCAACGTGCTTGGCAGGTGCTTCCGGCGTCTCCGGCACGTGTTTCTGGCACATCTGACAGGTGGTTCCGGCATGCCCGAAAGGTGATTCCGGTCTGTCCGGTAGGTGGTTCCAGCCTGCACGGCATGTGGTTCTGGTACGTCTCAGAGGTGGTTGCGCATGCCCAACAGGTGATTCCGGACTGTCCCCCACATGGTTCTGGCACGTCTGAGAGGTGGTTCCGGCATGCCCGGCAGGTCATCCCAGAGAGTCCTCCAAGTGGTTCTGGCATAACACGCAGGTGATTTTGGCGTGTCTGGCAGGTTGTTCCGTTGTGCTTGGCAGGTGGTTCAGGCTTGGCCGGCAGGAGGTTCCAGACTGTCCAGGACGTGTGTCCAGCTTCTCCGGCAGGTGGTTCTGGTACGTCTGAGAGGTGGTTCCGCCATGGCTTTCAGGTGATTCCGGACCGTCCCCCAGGTGGTTCTGGCATAGCCAGCAGTTGATATTGGCCTGTCCGGCAGGTGGTTCCAGCGAGTCGAACAGGTGGCTCCGGCGTGCTCGGCAGGTGGTTCCGGTCTGTCCGGTAGGTGATTCCGGCGTGTCCGGCACGTGCTTCCGGCACGTCTGAGAGGTGGTTCCGGCAAGCGCGACAGGTGATTTCGGAGTGTCCGCCAGGTGGCTCTGGCGTAGCCGGCAGGTGATTTTCACGTGTCTGGCAGCTGTTTCTGGCAAGTCGACCAGGTGGCTCCGGCATGCTCGGCAGGTGCTTCCGGCGTCTCCGGCACGTGGTTCTGGTGTGTCTGAGAGCTGGTTCCGGCATGTCCGGCAGATGATTCCGGAGTGTCCGCCAAGTGGTTCTGGCATACCCGGCTGGTGATTTGCGCATGTCAGGTAGGTGGTTCCGGAGAGTCGAGCAGGTGGCTCCGGCGTGCTCGGCAGGTTGTTCAGATGGGTCTGGCAGGTGTTTTCCGTCTGTTCGGGGTGTGGTTCCAGCATCTCATGCACATGGTTCTGGCACGTCTGAGATGTGGTTCCGGCCGGCCCGACAGGTGTTTCCACAGTGTCCGCCAAGTGGTACTGGCGTAGTTGGCAGGTGATTTTGGCATGACCGGCAGGTGGTTCCAGCAAGCCCGGCAGGTGATTCCGAAGTGTTCCCCAACTGGTTGTGGCGTAGCCGGCAGGTGATTTTTGTGTGTCCGGCAGGTGGTTCTGGCGAGTCGAGCAGGTGGTTCCGGCGTGCTCGGCAGGTGCTTCCGGGGTCATTGGCACGTGGTTCTGGCATATCTGAGAGGTGGTTCCGGCATGCCCGGCAGGTGATTCCGGAGTGTTCGCCAAGTGTTTCCGGCGTAGCCGGCAGGTGATTTTGCATGTCCAGCGGTCGTTCCGGCGGGTCGAGCCGGTGGTTCCGGCGTGTCCGGCAGGTGGTTCCGGTCTGTCCGGCAGGTGGTTCTGTGGTGTCCGGCACGAGGTTCAGTCTGAGAGGCTGTGCCGGCATGCCCCTCACGTGATTCCGGCTTGTCCCCGAAGTGGTGCTGGTGTAGCGGGCAGGTGATTTTGGCGTGTCCGGCAGGTGGTTCAGGCGAGTTGAGCAGGTGGTTGCGACGTGCTCGGCAGGTGCTTCCGGCGTCTCCGGCACGTGTTTCAGGCACATCTGACTGGTGGTTCCGGCATGCCCAAAAGTTGATTCCGGTCTGTCCGGTAGGTGGTTCCGGCGTGCACGGCACGTGGTTCTGGTACGTCTCAGAGGTGGTTGCGTATGCCCAACAGGTGATTCCGGACTGTCCGGCACGTGCTTCTGGCACGTCTGAGAGGTGGTTCCAACATGCCAGGCAGGTCATTTCGGAGAGTCGTCCAAGTGGTTCTGGCGTAGCCCGCAGGTGATTTTGGCGTGTCCGGCAGGTGGTTCCGCCGTGCTCGGCAGGTGGTTCAGGCATGGCCGTCACGTGGTTCCAGTCTGTCCAGGACGTGTTTCCAGCTTCTCCGGCAGGTGGTTCTGGTACGTCTGAGAGGTGGTTCCGCCATGGCTGGCAGGTGATCCCGGACTGTCCCCCAGGTGGTTCTGGCATAGCCAGCAGTTGATATTGGCCTGTCCGGCAGGTGGTTCCAGCGAGTCGAACAGGTGGATCCGGCGTTCTTGGCAGGTGGTTCCGTTCTGTCCGGTAGGTGTTTCCGGCGTGTCTGGCACGTGCTTCCGGCACGTCTGAGAGGTGGTTCCGGCATGCGCGGCAGGTGATTCCGTAGTGTCCGCCACGTGGTTCTGGCATACCAGTCAGTTGATTTTGGCGTGTCCGGCAGGTGTTTCTGGCGAGTCGAGCACGTGGCTCCAGCATGCTCGGCAGGTGCTTCCGGCGTCTCCGGCACTTGGTTCTGGTGTGTCTGAGAGCTGGTTCCGGCATGTCCGGCAGATGATTCCGGAGTGTCCGCCAAGTGGTTCTGGCATACCCAGCAGGTGATTTTGGCGTGTCAGGGAGGTGGTACCGGTGAGTCGAGCAGGTGGTTCCGGCGTGCTCAGCAGGTGGTTCAGGCGGTTCTGGCAGGTGGTATCCGTCTGTTCGGGGTGTGGTTCCAGCATCTCATGAACACGTTTCTGGCACGTCTGAGATGTGGTTCCAGCCGGCCCGACAGGTGTTTCCGCAGTGTCCGCCAAGCGGTTCTGGCGTAGTTGGCAGGTGATTTTGGCATGACTGGCAGGTGGTTCCAGCAAGCCTGGCAGGTGATTCCAAAGTGTTCAGCAACTGGTTGTGGCGTAGCCGGCAGGTGATTTTTGCGTGATCGGCAGGTGGTTCTGGCGAGTCGAGCAGGTGGTTCCGGCGTGCTCGGCTGGTGCTTCCGGGGTCATTGGCACGGGGTTCCGGCACGTCTGAGAGGTGGTTCCGGCATGCACGACAGGTGATTTCGGAGTGTCCGCCAGGTGGTTCTGGCGTACCCGGCAGGTGATTTTGGCGTGTCCGGCAGGTGTTTCTGGCGAGTCGAGCAGGTGGCTCCGGCATGCTCGGCAGGTGCTTCCGGGGTCTCCGGCAGGTGGTTCTGGTGTGTCTGAGAGCTGGTTCCGGCATGTCCGGCAGATGATTCCGGAGTGTCCGGCAAGTGGTTCTGGCATACCCGGCTGGTGATTTGGGCATGTCAGGTAGGTGGTTCCGGCGTGTCAGGTAGGTGGCTCCGGCATGCTCGGCAGGTTGTTCAGACGGGTCTGGCAGGTGTTTTCCGTCTGTTCGGGGTGTGGTTCCAGCATCTCATGCACATGGTTCTGGCACGTTTGAGATGTGGTTCCGGCCGGCCCGACAGGTGTTTCCACAGTGTCCGCCAAGTGGTACAGGCGTAGTTGGCAGGTGATTTTGGCATGACCGGCAGGTGGTTCCAGCAAGCCCGGCAGGTGATTCCGAAGTGTTCCCCAACTGGTTGTGGCGTAGCCGGCAGGTGATTTTTGCGTGTCCGGCAGGTGGTTCTGGCGAGTCGAGCAGGTGGTTCTGGCGTGCTCGGCAGGTGCTTCCGGGGTCATTGGCACGTGGTTCTGGCATATCTGAGAGGTGGTTCCGGCATGCCCGGCAGGTGATTCCGGAGTGTTCACCAAGTGTTTCCGGCGTAGCCGGCAGGTGATTTTGCATGTCCAGCGGTCGTTCCGGCGGGTCGAGCTGGTGGTTCCGGCGTGTCCGGCAGGTGGTTCCGGTCTGTCCGGCAGGTGGTTCTGTGGTGTCCGGCACGAGGTTCAGTCTGAGAGGCTGTGCCGGCATGCCCCTCACGTGATTCCGGCTTGTCCCCGAAGTGGTGCTGGTGTAGCGGGCAGGTGATTTTGGTGTGTCCGGCAGGTGGTTCAGGCGAGTTGAGCAGGTGGTTGCGACGTGCTCGGCAGGTGCTTCCGGCGTCTCCGGCACGTGTTTCTGGCACATCTGACTGGTGGTTCCGGCATGCCCAAAAGTTGATTCCGGTCTGTCCGGTAGGTGGTTCCGGCGTGCACGGCACGTGGTTCTGGTACGTCTCAGAGGTGGTTGCGTATGCCCAACAGGTGATTCCGGACTGTCTGGCACGTGCTTCTGGCACGTCTGAGAGGTGGTTCCAACATGCCCGGCAGGTCATTTCGGAGAGTCGTCCAAGTGGTTCTGGCGTAGCCCGCAGGTGATTTTGGCGTGTCCGGCAGGTGGTTCCGCCGTGCTCGGCAGGTGGTTCAGGCATGGCCGTCACGTGGTTCCAGTCTGTCCAGGACGTGTTTCCAGCTTCTCCGGCAGGTGGTTCTGGTACGTCTGAGAGGTGGTTCCGCCATGGCTGGCAGGTGATCCCGGACTGTCCCCCAGGTGGTTCTGGCATAGCCAGCAGTTGATATTGGCCTGTCCGGCAGGTGGTTCCAGCGAGTCGAACAGGTGGCTCCGGCGTTCTTGGCAGGTGGTTCCGGTCTGTCCGGTAGGTGTTTCCGGCGTGTCTGGCACGTGCTTCCGGCACGTCTGAGAGGTGGTTCCGGCATGCGCGGCAGGTGATTTCGTAGTGTCCGCCAGGTGGTTCTGGCATACCCGGCAGGTGATTTTGGCGTGTCCGGCAGGTGTTTCTGGCGAGTCGAGCAGGTGGCTCCGGCATGCTCGGCAGGTGCTTCCGGCGTCTGCGGCACGTGGTTCTGCTGTGTCTGAGAGCTGGTTCCGGCATGTCCGGCAGATGATTCCGGAGTGTCCGCCAAGTGGTTCTGGCATACCCAGCAGGTGATTTTGGCGTGTCAGGGAGGTGGTACCGGTGAGTCGAGCAGGTGGTTCCGGCGTGCTCAGCAGGTGGTTCAGGCGGTTCTGGCAGGTGGTATCCGTCTGTTCGGGGTGTGGTTCCAGCATCTCATGAACACGTTTCTGGCACGTCTGAGATGTGGTTCCAGCCGGCCCGACAGGTGTTTCCGCAGTGTCCGCCAAGCGGTTCTGGCGTAGTTGGCAGGTGATTTTGGCATGACTGGCAGGTGGTTCCAGCAAGCCTGGCAGGTGATTCCAAAGTGTTCAGCAACTGGTTGTGGCGTAGCCGGCAGGTGATTTTTGCGTGATCGGCAGGTGGTTCTGGCGAGTCGAGCAGGTGGTTCCGGCGTGCTCGGCTGGTGCTTCCGGGGTCATTGGCACGGGGTTCTGGCATGTCTGAGAGGTGGTTCCTGCATGCCCGGCAAGTGATTCCGGAGTGTTCGCCAAGGGGTTCTGGCATAGTCGGCAGGTGATTTTGGCATGTCCGGCAGGTGGTTCAGGCGAGTTGAGCAGGTGGTTCCAACGTGTTTGGCAGGTGCTTCCGGCGTCTCCGGCACGTGTTTCTGGCACATCTGACAGGTGGTTCCGGCATGCCCGAAAGGTGATTCCGGTCTGTCCGGTAGGTGGTTCCAGCCTGCACGGCATGTGGTTCTGGTACGTCTCAGAGGTGGTTGCGCATGCCAAACAGGTTATTCCGGACTGTCCGCCACATGGTTCTGGCACGTCTGAGAGGTGGTTCCGGCATGCCCGGCAGGTCATCCCAGAGAGTCCTCCAAGTGGTTCTGGCATAACACGCAGGTGATTTTGGCGTGTCTGGCAGGTTGTTCCGTTGTGCTTGGCAGGTGGTTCAGGCTTGGCCGGCAGGTGGTTCCAGACTGTCCAGGACGTGTTTCCAGCTTCTCCGGCAGGTGGTTCTGGTACGTCTGAGAGGTGGTTCTGCCATGGCTGGCAGGCGATTCCGGACCGTCTCCCAGGTGGCTCTGGCATAGCCAGCAATTGATATTGGCCTGTCCGGCAGGTGGTTCCAGTGAGTCGAACAGGTGGCTCCGGCGTGCTCGGCAGGTGGTTCCGGTCTGTCGGGTAGGTGATTCCGGCGTGTCCGGCACGTGCTTCCGGCACGTCTGAGAGGTGGTTCCGGCAAGCGCGACAGGTGATTTCGGAGTGTCCGCCAGGTGGTTCTGGCGTACCCGGGAGGTGATTTTGGCATGTCCGGCAGGTGTTTCTGGCGAGTCGAGCAGGTGGCTCCGGCATGCTCGGCAGGTGCTTCCGGCGTCTCCGGCACGTGGTTCTGGTGTGTCTGAGAGCTGGTTCCGGCATGTCCGGCAGATGATTCCGGAGTGTCCGGCAAGTGGTTCTGGCATACCCGGCTGGTGATTTGGGCATGTCAGGTAGGTGGTTCCGGCGAGTCGAGCAGGTGGCTCCGGCGTGCTCGGCAGGTTGTTCAGACGGGTCTGGCAGGTGTTTTCCGTCTGTTCGGGGTGTGGTTCCAGCATCTCATGCACATGGTTCTGGCACGTCTGAGATGTGGTTCCGGCCGGCCCGACAGCTGTTTCCACAGTGTCCGCCAAGTGGTACTGGCGTAGTTGGCAGGTGATTTTGGCATGACCGGCAGGTGGTTCCAGCAAGCCCGGCAGGTGATTCCGAAGTGTTCCCCAACTGGTTGTGGCGTAGCCGGCAGGTGATTTCTGCGTGTCCGGCAGGTGGTTCTGGCGAGTCGAGCAGGTGGTTCCGGCGTGCTCGGCAGGTGCTTCCGGGGTCATTGGCACGTGGTTCTGGCATATCTGAGAGGTGGTTCCGGCATGCCCGGCAGGTGATTCCGGAGTGTTCACCAAGTGTTTCCGGCGTAGCCGGCAGGTGATTTTGCATGTCCAGCGGTCGTTCCGGCGGGTCGAGCTGGTGGTTCCGGCGTGTCCGGCAGGTGGTTCCGGTCTGTCCGGCAGGTGGTTCTGTGGTGTCCGGCACGAGGTTCAGTCTGAGAGGCTGTGCCGGCATGCCCCTCACGTGATTCCGGCTTGTCCCCGAAGTGGTGCTGGTGTAGCGGGCAGGTGATTTTGGTGTGTCCGGCAGGTGGTTCAGGCGAGTTGAGCAGGTGGTTGCGACGTGCTCGGCAGGTGCTTCCGGCGTCTCCGGCACGTGTTTCTGGCACATCTGACTGGTGGTTCCGGCATGCCCAAAAGTTGATTCCGGTCTGTCCGGTAGGTGGTTCCGGCGTGCACGGCACGTGGTTCTGGTACGTCTCAGAGGTGGTTGCGTATGCCCAACAGGTGATTCCGGACTGTCTGGCACGTGCTTCTGGCACGTCTGAGAGGTGGTTCCAACATGCCCGGCAGGTCATTTCGGAGAGTCGTCCAAGTGGTTCTGGCGTAGCCCGCAGGTGATTTTGGCGTGTCCGGCAGGTGGTTCCGCCGTGCTCGGCAGGTGGTTCAGGCATGGCCGTCACGTGGTTCCAGTCTGTCCAGGACGTGTTTCCAGCTTCTCCGGCAGGTGGTTCTGGTACGTCTGAGAGGTGGTTCCGCCATGGCTGGCAGGTGATCCCGGACTGTCCCCCAGGTGGTTCTGGCATAGCCAGCAGTTGATATTGGCCTGTCCGGCAGGTGGTTCCAGCGAGTCGAACAGGTGGCTCCGGCGTTCTTGGCAGGTGGTTCCGGTCTGTCCGGTAGGTGTTTCCGGCGTGTCTGGCACGTGCTTCCGGCACGTCTGAGAGGTGGTTCCGGCATGCGCGGCAGGTGATTTCGTAGTGTCCGCCAGGTGGTTCTGGCATACCCGGCAGGTGATTTTGGCGTGTCCGGCAGGTGTTTCTGGCGAGTCGAGCAGGTGGCTCCGGCATGCTCGGCAGGTGCTTCCGGCGTCTGCGGCACGTGGTTCTGCTGTGTCTGAGAGCTGGTTCCGGCATGTCCGGCAGATGATTCCGGAGTGTCCGCCAAGTGGTTCTGGCATACCCAGCAGGTGATTTTGGCGTGTCAGGGAGGTGGTACCGGTGAGTCGAGCAGGTGGTTCCGGCGTGCTCAGCAGGTGGTTCAGGCGGTTCTGGCAGGTGGTATCCGTCTGTTCGGGGTGTGGTTCCAGCATCTCATGAACACGTTTCTGGCACGTCTGAGATGTGGTTCCAGCCGGCCCGACAGGTGTTTCCGCAGTGTCCGCCAAGCGGTTCTGGCGTAGTTGGCAGGTGATTTTGGCATGACTGGCAGGTGGTTCCAGCAAGCCTGGCAGGTGATTCCAAAGTGTTCACCAACTGGTTGTGGCGTAGCCGGCAGGTGATTTTTGCGTGATCGGCAGGTGGTTCTGGCGAGTCGAGCAGGTGGTTCCGGCGTGCTCGGCTGGTGCTTCCGGGGTCATTGGCACGGGGTTCTGGCATGTCTGAGAGGTGGTTCCTGCATGCCCGGCAAGTGATTCCGGAGTGTTCACCAAGGGGTTCTGGCATAGTCGGCAGGTGATTTTGGCATGTCCGGCAGGTGGTTCAGGCGAGTTGAGCAGGTGGTTCCAACGTGCTTGGCAGGTGCTTCCGGCGTCTCCGGCACGTGTTTCTGGCACATCTGACAGGTGGTTCCGGCATGCCCGAAAGGTGATTCCGGTCTGTCCGGTAGGTGGTTCCAGCCTGCACGGCATGTGGTTCTGGTACGTCTCAGAGGTGGTTGCGCATGCCAAACAGGTTATTCCGGACTGTCCGCCACATGGTTCTGGCACGTCTGAGAGGTGGTTCCGGCATGCCCGGCAGGTCATCCCAGAGAGTCCTCCAAGTGGTTCTGGCATAACACGCAGGTGATTTTGGCGTGTCTGGCAGGTTGTTCCGTTGTGCTTGGCAGGTGGTTCAGGCTTGGCCGGCAGGTGGTTCCAGACTGTCCAGGACGTGTTTCCAGCTTCTCCGGCAGGTGGTTCTGGTACGTCTGAGAGGTGCTTCTGCCATGGCTGGCAGGCGATTCCGGACCGTCTCCCAGGTGGCTCTGGCATAGCCAGCAATTGATATTGGCCTGTCCGGCAGGTGGTTCCAGTGAGTCGAACAGGTGGCTCCGGCGTGCTCGGCAGGTGGTTCCGGTCTGTCCGGTAGGTGATTCCGGCGTGTCCGGCACGTGCTTCCGGCACGTCTGAGAGGTGGTTCCGGCAAGCGCGACAGGTGATTTCGGAGTGTCCGCCAGGTGGTTCTGGCGTACCCGGCAGGTGATTTTGGCATGTCCGGCAGGTGTTTCTGGCGAGTCGAGCAGGTAGCTCCGGCATGCTCGGCAGGTGCTTCCGGCGTCTCCGCCACGTGGTTCTGGTGTGTCTGAGAGCTGGTTCCGGCATGTCCGGCAGATGATTCCGGAGTGTCCGGCAAGTGGTTCTGGCATACCCGGCTGGTGATTTGGGCATGTCAGGTAGGTGGTTCCGGCGAGTCGAGCAGGTGGCTCCGGCGTGCTCGGCAGGTTGTTCAGACGGGTCTGGCAGGTGTTTTCCGTCTGTTCGGGGTGTGGTTCCAGCATCTCATGCACATGGTTCTGGCACGTCTGAGATGTGGTTCCGGCCGGCCCGACAGCTGTTTCCACAGTGTCCGCCAAGTGGTACTGGCGTAGTTGGCAGGTGATTTTGGCATGACCGGCAGGTGGTTCCAGCAAGCCCGGCAGGTGATTCCGAAGTGTTCCCCAACTGGTTGTGGCGTAGCCGGCAGGTGATTTCTGCGTGTCCGGCAGGTGGTTCTGGCGAGTCGAGCAGGTGGTTCCGGCGTGCTCGGCAGGTGCTTCCGGGGTCATTGGCACGTGGTTCTGGCATATCTGAGAGGTGGTTCCGGCATGCCCGGCAGGTGATTCTGGAGTGTTCGCCAAGTGTTTCCGGCGTAGCCGGCAGGTGATTTTGCATGTCCAGCGGTCGTTCCGGCGGGTCGAGCTGGTGGTTCCGGCGTGTCCGGCAGGTGGTTCCGGTCTGTCCGGCAGGTGGTTCTGTGGTGTCCGGCACAAGGTTCAGTCTGAGAGGCTGTGCCGGCATGCCCCTCACGTGATTCCGGCTTGTCCCCGAAGTGGTGCTGGTGTAGCGGGCAGGTGATTTTGGCGTGTCCGGCAGGTGGTTCAGGCGAGTTGAGCAGGTGGTTGCGACGTGCTCGGCAGGTGCTTCCGGCGTCTCCGGCACGTGTTTCTGGCACATCTGACTGGTGGTTCCGGCATGCCCAAAAGTTGATTCCGATCTGTCCGGTAGGTGGTTCCGGCGTGCGCGGCACGTGGTTCTGGTACGTCTCAGAGGTGGTTGCGTATGCCCAACAGGTGATTCCGGACTGTCTGGCACGTGCTTCTGGCACGTCTGAGAGGTGGTTCCAACATGCCCGGCAGGTCATTTCGGAGAGTCGTCCAAGTGGTTCTGGCATAGCCCGCAGGTGATTTTGGCGTGTCCGGCAGGTGGTTCCGCCGTGCTCGGCAGGTGGTTCAGGCATGGCCGTCACGTGGTTCCAGTCTGTCCAGGACGTGTTTCCAGCTTCTCCGGCAGGTGGTTCTGGTACGTCTGAGAGGTGGTTCCGCCATGGCTGGCAGGTGATCCCGGACTGTCCCCCAGGTGGTTCTGGCATAGCCAGCAGTTGATATTGGCCTGTCCGGCACGTGGTTCCAGCGAGTCGAACAGGTGGCTCCGGGGTTCTTGGCAGGTGGTTCCGGTCTGTCCGGTAGGTGTTTCCGGCGTGTCTGGCACGTGCTTCCGGCACGTCTGAGAGGTGGTTCCGGCATGCGCGGCAGGTGATTCCGTAGTGTCCGCCAGGTGGTTCTGGCATACCCGGCAGGTGATTTTGGCGTGTCCGGCAGGTGTTTCTGGAGAGTCGAGCAGGTGGCTCCGGCATGCTCGGCAGGTGCTTCCGGCGTCTCCGGCACGTGGTTATGGTGTGTCTGAGAGCTGGTTCCGGCATGTCCGGCAGATGATTCCGGAGTGTCCGCCAAGTGGTTCTGGCATACCCAGCAGGTGATTTTGGCGTGTCAGGGAGGTGGTGCCGGTGAGTCGAGCAGGTGGTTCCGGCGTGCTCAGCAGGTGGTTCAGGCGGTTCTGGCAGGTGGTATCCGTCTGTTCGGGGTGTGGTTCCAGCATCTCATGAACACGTTTCTGGCACGTCTGAGATGTGGTTCCAGCCGGGCCGACAGGTGTTTCCGCAGTGTCCGCCAAGCGGTTCTGGCGTAGTTGGCAGGTGATTTTGGCATGACTGGCAGGTGGTTCCAGGAAGCCTGGCAGGTGATTCCAAAGTGTTCACCAACTGGTTGTGGCGTAGCCGGCAGGTGATTTTTGCGTGATCGGCAGGTGCTTCTGGCGAGTCAAGCAAGTTGTTCCGGCGTGCTCGGCTGGTGCTTCCGGGGTCATTGGCACGGGGTTCTGGCATGTCTGAGAGGTGGTTCCTGCATGCCCGGCAAGTGATTCCGGAGTGTTCGCCAAGGGGTTCTGGCATAGTCGGCAGGTGATTTTGGCATTTCCGGCAGGTGGTTCAGGCGAGTTGAGCAGGTGGTTCCAACGTGCTTGGCAGGTGCGTCCGGCGTCTCCGGCACGTGTTTCTGGCACATCTGACAGGTGGTTCCGGCATGCCCGAAAGGTGATTCCGGTCTGTCCGGTAGGTGGTTCCAGCCTGCACGGCATGTGGTTCTGGTACGTCTCAGAGGTGGTTGCGCATGCCCAACAGGTGATTCCGGACTGTCCGCCACATGGTTCTGGCACGTCTGAGAGGTGGTTCCGGCATGCCCGGCAGGTCATCCCAGAGAGTCCTCCAAGTGGTTCTGGCATAACACGCAGGTGATTTTGGCGTGTCTGGCAGGTTGTTCCGTTGTGCTTGGCAGGTGGTTCAGGCTTGGCCGGCAGGTGGTTCCAGACTGTCCAGGACGTGTTTCCAGCTTCTCCGGCAGGTGGTTCTGGTACGTCTGAGAGGTGGTTCCGCCATTTCTGGCAGGCGATTCCGCACCGTCCCCCAGGTGGTTCTGGCATAGCCAGCAGTTGATATTGGCCTGTCCGGCAGGTGGTTCCAGCGAGTCGAACAGGTGGCTCCGGCGTGCTCGGCAGGTGGTTCCGGTCTGTCCGGTAGGTGATTCCGGCGTGTCCGGCACTTGCTTCCGGCACGGCTGAGAGGTGGTTCCGGCATGCACGACAGGTGATTTCGGAGTGTCCGCCAGGTGGCTCTGGCATACCCGGCAGGTGATTTTGGCGTGTCCGGCAGGTGTTTCTGGCGAGTCGAGCAGGTGGCTCCGGCATGCTCGGCAGGTGCTTCCGGCGTCTCCGGCACGTGGTTCTGGTGTGTCTGAGAGCTGGTTCCGGCATGTCCGGCAGATGATTCCGGAGTGTCCGACAAGTGGTTCTGGCATACCCGGCTGGTGATTTGGGCATGTCAGGTAGGTGGTTCCGGCGAGTCGAGCAGGTGGCTCCGGCGTGCTCGGCAGGTTGTTCAGACGGGTCTGGCAGGTGTTTTCCGTCTGTTCGGGGTGTGGTTCCAGCATCTCCTTTGAACACGTTTCTGGCACGTCTGAGATGTGGTTCCAGCCGGCCCGACAGGTGTTTCCGCAGTGTCCGCCAAGCGGTTCTGGCGTAGTTGGCAGGTGATTTTGGCATGACTGGCAGGTGGTTCCAGCAAGCCTGGGAGGTGATTC
>NW_027226802.1:0-12885 GCF_037783145.1 Equus przewalskii
GGCATGCCGGAACGAACTCTCAGACTTGCCAGAACCTCGTGTCGGTCACGCCAGAACCACCTGCCGGACATGCCGGAACCACCGGCTCGACTCGCCGGAACCACCGCGGGACATGCAAAATGACCTGCCGGCTACGCCAGAACCACTTGGCGAACACTCCGGAATCACCTGTCGGGCATGCCGGAACCGCCTCTCAGACTTGCCAGAACCATGTTCCAGACACGACGGTACCACCTGCCGAGTATGCCGGAACCACCTGATCCACTCCCCAGAACCACCTGCTGGACACGCCAGAATCACCTGCCGACTACGCCAGAACCACTCGGCAGACACTCCGGAACCACCTGCCGGGCATGCCGGAAGCACATCTCAGAGGTGCCAGAACCACATGGCGGACACTCCGGAATCACCTGCCGGGCGTGCCGGAACCACATCTCAGAGGTGCCAGAACCACATGCCGGACACTCCGGAATCACCTGCCGGGCATGCCGGAACCATCTCTCAGACGTGCCAGAAACATGTTCCGGACACGACGGTACCACCTACCGAGCTCGCCGGAACCACCTGCTGGACACGCCAAAATCACCTGCCGGCTACGCCAGAACCACACGGCAGACACTCCGGAATCACCTGCCGGGCTGGCTGGAACCACCTGCCGGTCACGCCAACCTCACGTGCCACCTATGCCAGAACCACTTGGCGGACACTCCGAAATCACCTGTTGGGCATGCCGGAACCAACTCTCAGACGTGCCAGAACCTCGTGCCGGACACACCAGAACCACCTGCCGGACAGACCGGAACCACCTGCTGGACACGCCGGAACCACCGGCTCGACTCGCCGGAACCACCGCCGGACATGCAAAATGACCTGCCGGCCACGCCAGAACCACTTGGCGAACACTCCGGAATCACCTGTCGGGCATGCGGGAACCACCTCTCAGACTTTCCAGAACCATGTTCCGGCCACGCCGGTACCACCTGCCGAGTATGCCGGAACCACCTGATCCACTCCCTGGAACCACCTGCTGGACACGCCAGAATCACCTGCCGGGCATGACGGAACCACCTGCTGGACATGCCGAAACCACCGGCTCGACTCGCTGGAACCATTGCCGGACGTGCAAAATCACCTGCCGGCTACGCCAGAACCACTTGGCAAACACTCCGGAATCACCTGCCGGGCATGGCGGAACCACCTCTCAGACATGCCGGAACCACATGCCAATGACAAGGGAAGCACCTGCCGAGCACGCCAGAACCACCTGCTCGAATCGCCAAAACCATCTGCTCGACACGCCAAAATCACCTGCCGGCTACGCCAGAACCACTCGGCAGACACTCCGGAATCACCTGCCGGGCTGGCTGGAACCACCTGCCGGTCACGCCAACATCACCTTTCAGCTACACCAGAACGACTTGGCGGACACTCCGAAAACACCTGTCGTGCCGGCCGGAACTACATCTCAGACGTGCCAGAACCATGTGCCTGAGATGCCGGAACCACTCCCCGAACAGACCGAAACCACCTGCCAGACCCGCCTGAACCCCCTGGCGAGCACGCCTGACGCACCTGCTCAACTAGCCGGAACCACCTTCCTGACACGCCAAAATCACCTGCCAGGTCTACCAGAACCACTTGGTGGACACTCCGGAATCATCTGCCGGACATGCCAGAACCAGCTCTCAGACACACCAGAAGCACGTGCCAGAGACGCCGGAAGCACCAGCTGAGCATGCCTGAGCCACCTGCTCGACTCGCAAGAAATACCTGTCGGACATGCCAAAATCACCTGCCGGGTACGCCAGAAACACTTGGCGGACGCGCCGGAATCACCTGTCGGGCGTGCCGGAACCACCTCTCAGACTTGCCAGAACCATGTTCTGGACACGCCGGTACCACGTGCCGAGTATGCCGGAACCAGCTGATGCACTCCCCAGAACCACCTAGTGGACACGCCAAAATCAACAGCCGGCTACGCCGGAACCACCGGCTCGACTCGCCGGAACCAACGCCGGACATGCAAAATGACCTGCCGGCTACGTCAGAACCACTTGGCGAACACTAGGGAATCACATGTCGGGCATGCCGGAACCGCCTCTCAGACTTGCCAGAAACATGTTCCGGACACGCCGGTACCACCTGCCGAGTATGCCGGAACCACCTGATCCACTCCCCAGAACCACCTGCTGGACACGCCAGAATCACCTGCCGACTACGCCAGAACCACTCGGGAGACACTCCGGGACCACCTGCTGGGCATGCCGGAACCACCTCTCAGATGTGCCAGAACCACATGCCGGACACTCCAGAATCACCTGCCGGGCATGAGGGAACCACCTCTCAGAGGTGCCAGAACCACATGCCGGACACTCCGGAATCACCTGCCGGGCATGCCGGAACCATCTCTCAGACGTGCCAGAACCATGTTCCGGACACGCTGGTACCACCTGCCGAGCTCGCCGGAACCACCTGCTGGACACGCCAAAATCACCTGCCGGCTACGCCAGAACCACACGGCAGACAGTCCGGAACCACCTGCCGGGCAGGCTGGAACCACGTGCCGGTCACGCCAACATCACCTTTCAGCTACGCCAGAACCACTTGGCGGACACTCCGGAAACACCTCTCCGGCCGGCCGGAACCACCTATCAGACGTGCAAGAACCATGTACCTGAGATGCCGGAACCACTACCCGAACAGACAGAAACCACCTGCCAGACCCGCCTGATCCCACTGGCGAGCACGCCTGATCCACCTGCTCAACTAGCCGGAACCACCATCATGACACGCCAAAATAACCTACCGGCTACGCCACAACCATTTGGTGAACTCTTCGGAATCACCTGCGGGCTACGCCAGAACCACTCGGCAGACAATCTGGAACCACCTGCCAGGCATGTCGGAACCACCTCTCAGACATGCCGGAACCACATGCCAATGACACCGGAAGCACCTGCCGAGCACGCCAGAACCACCTGCTCGACTCGCCAAAACAACCTGCTGGACACGCCAAAATCACCTGCCGGCTAGGCCACAACAATTTGGTGAAATCTTCAGAATCACATGCCGGGCTGGCTGGAACCACCTGCCGGTCACGCCAACATCACCTGCCAGCTATGCCAGAACCACTTGGCGGACACCGTGGAAACACCTGTCGGGCCTGCCGGAACGACCTATCACACGTGACAGAACCATGTGCCTGAGATGCCGGAACCACTCCCCGAACAGACCGAAACCACCTGCCAGACCCGCCTGAACCACCTGTCGAGCACGCCGGAACCACCTACTCGACTCACTGGAACCACCTACCTGACACGCTAAAATCACCTGCCGGGTATGCCACAACCACTTGGTGGACACTCCGGAATCATCTGCCTGACATGCCAGAACCAGCTCTCAGACACACCAGAACCACGTGCCAGACACGCCGGAAGCACCTGCTGATCATGCCTGAGCCAAATGCTCGACTTGCAAGAAACACCTGCCAGACACGCCAAAATCACCTGCCGGGTACGCCAGAACCACGTGGCGGACACTCCGGATCACCTGTCGTCCATGCCAGAACCAACTCTCAGACGTGCCAGAACCTCGTGCCGGACACGCCACAACCACCTGCCGGACAGACCGGAAACACCTGCTGGACACGCCAGAACCACTCGGCAGACACTCCGGAATCACATGCCAGGCATACCGGAACCACTTCTCAGACGTGCCAGAACCAAATGCCGAACAATCCGGTATCACCTGCTGGGCATGCCAGAGCAACCTCTCAGAGGTGCCAGAACCACATGCCGGACACTCCGGTATCACCTGCCGGGCATGCCGGAACCACCTCTCAGAGGTGCCAGAACCACATGCCGGACACTCCGGAATCACCTGCCGGGCATGCCGGAACCACCTGCCGGACATGCCGGAACCACCGGCTCGACTCGCCGGAACCATTGCCGGACATGCAAAATCACCTGCCGGCTACGCCAGAACCACTTGGCGAACACTCCGGAATCACCTGCCGGGCATGGCGGAACCACCTCTCAGACATGCCGGAACCACATGCCAATGACACCGGAAGCTCCTGCCGAGCACGCCAGAACCACCTGCTCGACTCGCCAAAACCACCTGATGGACACGCCAAAATCACCTTCCCGCTACGCCACAACCATTTGGTGAACACTTCGGAATCACCTGCCGGGCTTGCTGGAACCACCTGCCGGTCACGCCAACATTACCTGCAAGCTATGCAAGAACCACTTGGAGGACACCATGGAAACACCTGTGGGGCCGGCCGGAACCACCTCTCAGACGTGCCAGAACCATGAGCCTGGGATGCCGGAACCACTCCCCGAACAGACCGAAACCACCTGCCAGACCCGCCTGAACCCCCTGGCGTGCACGCATGATCCACCTGCTCAACTAGCCGGAACCAACTTACTGACACGCCAAAATCACCTGCCAGGTACACCAGAACCACATGCCGGACACTCCGGAATCACCTGCCGGGCATGCCGGAACCAGCTCTCAGACACACCAGAACCACGTGCCAGAGGCGCTGGAAGCACCAGCTGAGCATGCCTGAGCCACCTGCTCGACTCGCAAGATACACCTGTCGGACATGCCAAAACCACCTGCCTGGTACGGCAGAAACACTTGGCGGAAGCTCCGGAATCACCTGTCGGGCGTGCCGGAACCACCTCTCAGACTTGCCAGAACCATGTTCTGGACACGCCGGTACCACCTGCCGAGTATGCTGGAACCAGCTGATCCACTCCCCAGAACCACGTATTGGACACGCCAAAATCAACTGCCGGCTACGCCAGAACCACTCGGCAGACACTCCGGAATCACATGCCAGGTATTCCGGAACCACCTCTCAGAGGTGCCAGAACCAAAGGCCGGACACTCCAGTATCACCTGCCAGGCATGCCGGAACCACCTCTCAGAGGTGCCAGAACCACATGCTGGACACTTCGGAATCACCTGCCGGGCTGGCTGGAACCACCTGCCTGTCACGCCAACATCACCTGCCAGCTATGCCAGAACCACTTGGCGGACACCATGGAAACACCTGTCGGGCCGGCCGGAACCACCTATGAGACGTGCCAGAACCATGAGCCTGAGATGCCGGAACCACACCCCGAACAGACCGAAACCACCTGCCAGACCAGCCTGAACCACCTGCCGAGCACCCCGGAACCAACTACTCGACTCGCTGGAACCACCTACCTGTCACGCTAAAATTACCTGCCGGGTATGCCACAACCACTTGGTGGAGACTCCGGAGTCATCTGCCGGACATGCCAGAACCACCTCTCAGACACACCAGAACCACGTGCAGGACACGCCGGAAGCACCTGCTGATCATGCCTGAGCCACATGCTCGACTTGCAAGAAACACCTGCCAGACACGCCAAAATCACCTGCCCGGTACGCCTCAACCACGTGGCGGACACTCCGAAATCACCTGTCGGGCATGCCGGAACCAACTCTCAGACGTGCCAGAACCTCGTGCCGGACACACCAGAACCACCTGCCGGACAGACCGGAACCACCTGCTGGACACGCCGGAACCACTGGCTCGACTCGCCGCAACCACCGCCGGACATGCAAAATGACCTGCCGGCTACGCCAGAACCACTTGGCGAACACTCCGGAATCACCTGTCGGGCATGCGGGAACCACCTCTCAGACTTTCCAGAACCATGTTCCGGACACGCCGTAACCACCTGCGGGGCATGCCGGAACCACCTGCCGGACATGCCGGAATCACCGGCTCGACTTGCCGGAACCATTCTCGGCCATGCAAAATCACCTGCCAGCTACGCCACAACCACTTGGCGAACACTCCGGAATCACCTGCCGGGCATGGAGGAGCCACCTCTCAGACATGCCCGAACCACATGCCAATGACACCGGAAGCACCTGCCGAGCACGCCAGAACCACCTGCTCGACTCGCCAAAACCACCTGCTGGACACGCTGAAATCGCCTGCTGGCTAGGCCACAACCATTTGGTGAACACTTCGGAATCACCTGCCGGGCTGGCTGGAACCACCTGCCGGTCACGCCAACATCACCTGCCAGCTATGCCAGAACCACTTGGCGGACACCATGGAATCACCTCTCGGGCCGGCCGGAACCACCTATCAGACGTGCCAGAACCATGTTCCTGAGATGCCGGAACCACTCCCCAAACAGACCGAAACCACCTGCCAGACCCGCCTGAACCAACTGCCGGGCATGCCGGAACCACCTCTCAGAGGTGCCAGAACCACATGCCGGACACTCCGGAATCACCTGCCGGGCATGCCGGAACCACCTCTCAGAGGTGCCAGAACCACATGCCGGACACTCCGGAATCACCTGCTGGGCATGCCGGAACCATCTCTCAGACGTGCCAGAACCATGTTCCGGACACGCTGGTACCACATACCGAGCTCGCTGGAACCACCTGCTGGACACGCAAAAATCATCTGCCAGCTACGCCAGAACCACACGGCAGACACTCCGGAATCACCTGCCGGGCTGGCTGGAACCACATGCTGGTCACGCCAACATCACCTGCCAGCTATGCCAGAACCACTTGGCGGACACCATGGAAACACCTGTCGGGCCGGCGGGAACCACCTCTCAGACGTGCCAGAACCATGAGCCTGAGATGCCGGAACCACTCCCCGAACAGACCGAAACCACCTGCCAGACCCGATTGAACCCACTGGCGTGCACGCCTGATCCACCTGCTCAAGTAGCCGGAACCAACTTCCTGACACGCCAAAATCACCTGCCAGGTATACAAGAACCACTTGGTGGACACTCCGGAATCATCTGCCGGAGATGCCAGAACCAGCTCTCAGACACACCAGTACCACGTGCCAGAGACGCCGGAAACACCAGCTGAGCATGCCTCAGCCACCTGCTTGACTCGCAAGATACACCTGTCGGACATGCCAAAATCACCTGCCGGGTACGCCAGAAACACTTGGCGGACGCTCCGTAATCACCTGTCGGGCGTGCCGGAACCACCTCTCAGACTTGCCAGAACCATGTTCTGGACACACCGGTATCACCTGCCGAGTATGCCGGAACCAGCTGATCCACTCCCCAGAACCACCTAGTGGACACGCGAAAATCAACTGCCGGCTACACCAGAACCACTCGGCAGACACTCCGGAATCACAGGCCAGGCATTCCGGAACCACCTCTCAGAGGTGCCAGAACCAAATGCCGGACACTCCGGTATCACCTGCCGGGCATGCCGGAACCACCTCTCAGAGGTGCCAGAACCACATGCTGGACACTCCGGAATCACCTGCAGCGCATGCTGGAACCACGTGCTGGACATGCCGGAACCACCTGCCGGACATGACGGAACCACCTGCCGGACATTCCGGAACCACCGGCTCGACTCGCCGGAACCATTGCCAGACATGCAAAATCACCTGCCGGCTACGCCAGAACCACTTGGTGAACACTCCGGTATCACCTGCCGGGCATGCCGTAACCACCTCTCAGAGGTGCCAGAACCACATGCCGGACACTCCGCAATCACCTGCCGGGCATGCCGGAACCACATGCCGGACATGCGCAAACCACCGGCTCGACTCGCCGGAACCATTGCCGGACATGCAAAATCACCTGCCGGCTACGCCAGAACCACTTGGCGAACACTCCGGAATCACCTGCCGGGCATGGCGGAACCACCTCTCAGGCATGACGGAACCACATGCCAATGACACCGGAAGCACCTGCCGAGCACGCCAGAACCACCTGCTCGACTCGCCAAAACCACCTGCTGGACACGCCAAAATCACCTGTCGGCAATGCCAGAACCACGCGGCAGACACACCGGAATCACCTGCGGGGCTGGCTGGAACCACCTGCCGGTCACGCCAACATCACCTTTCAGCTACGCCGGAACTACTTGGCGGACACTCCGGAAACACCTGTCGGGCCGGCCGGAACCACCTCTCAGACGTGCGAGAACCTTGTGCCTGAGATGCCGGAACCACTCCCCGAACAGACCGAAACCACCTGCCAGACCCGCCTGAACCCCCTGGCGAGCACGCCTGATCCACCTGCTCAACTAGCCGGAACCACCTTCCTGACACGCCAAAATCACCTGCCAGGTCTACCAGAACCACTTGGTGGACACTCCGGAATCATCTGCCGGACATGCCAGAACCAGCTCTCAGACACACCAGAACCACGTGCCAGGGACGCCGGAAGCACCAGCTGAGCATGCCTGAGCCACCTGATCGACTCGCAAGAAACACCTGTTGGACATGCCAAAATCACCTGCCGGGTACGCCAGAAACACTTGGCGGACTCTCCGGAATCACCTGTCGGGCGTGCCGGAAACACCTCTCAGACTTGCCAGAACCGTGTTCTGGACACGGCGGTACCACCTGCCGAGTATGCCGGAACCAGCTGATCCACTCCCCAGAACCACCTAGTGGACACGCCAAAATCAACGGCCGGCTACGCCGGAACCACCGGCTCGACTCGCCGGAACCACCGCCGGACATGCAAAATGACCTGCCGGCTACGCCAGAACCACTTGGGGAACAGTCCGGAATCACCTGTCGGGCATGCCAGAACCACCTCTCAGACTTGCCAGAACCATCTTCCGTACACTCCAGTACCACCTGCCGAGTATGCCGGAACTACCTGACCCACTCCACAGAACCACCTGCTGGACACGCCAGAATCACCTGCCGGCTACGCCATAACCACTCGGCAGACTCTCCGGAATCACATGCCAGGCATTCCGGAACCACCTCTCAGAGGTGCCAGAACCAAATGCCGGAGACTCCGGTATCACCTGCCGGGCATGCCGGAACCACCTCTCAGAGGTGCCAGAACCACATGCCGGACACTCCGGAATCACCTGCCGGGCATGCCGGAACCACCTGCCGGACATGCCGGAACCACAGGCTCGACTCGCCGGAACCATTGCCGGACATGCAAAATCACCTGCCGGCTATGCCAGAACCACTTGGCGAACACTCCGAAATCACCTGCAGGGAATGGCGGAACCACCTTTCGGACATACCGGCACCACATGCCAATGACACCGGAAGCACCTGCCGAGCACGCCAGAACCACCTGCTCGACTCGCCAAAACCACCTGCTGGACACGCCAAAATCACCTGCCGGCTACGCCACAACCATTTGGTGAACTCTTCGGAATCACCTGCCGGGCTGGCTGGAACCAGCTGCCGGTCACGCCAACATCACCTGCCAGCTATGCCAGAGCCACTTGGCGGACACCATGGAAACACCTGTCGGGCCGGCCGGAACCACCTATCAGACGTGCCAGAACCATGTGCCTGAGATGCCGGAACCACACCCCGAACAGACCGAAACCACCTGCCAGACCCGCCTGAACCACCTGCCGAGCACGCCGGAACCACCTACTCGACTCGCCGGACCCACCTACCTGACACGCTAAAATCACCTGCCGGGTATGCCACAACCACTTGGTGGACACTCCGGAATCATCTGCCGGACATGCCAGAACCAGCTCTCAGACACACCAGAACCACGGGCCGGACACGCCGGAAGCACCTGCTGAGCATGCCTGAGCCAAATGCTTGGCTTGCAAGAAACACCTGCCAGACACGCCAAAATCACCTGCCGGGTACGCCAGAACCACGTGGCGGACACTCCGGAATCACCTGTCGGGCATGCCGGAACCAAGTCTCAGACGTGCCAGAACCTCGTACCGGAGACGCCAGAACCACCTGCCGGACAGATCGGAACCACCTGCTGGAAGCGCCGGAACCACCGGCTCGACTCGCCGGAACCACTGCCGGACATGCAAAATGACCTGCCGGCTACGCTAGAACCACTTGGCGAACACTCCGGAATCACCTGTCGGGCATGCCGGAACCACCTCACAGACTTGCCAGATCCATGTTCCGGACACGCCGGTACCACCTGCCGAGTATGCCGGAACCACCTGATCCACTCCCCAGAACCACCGGCTGGACACGCCAGAATCACCTGCCGGCTACGCCAGAACCACTCGACAGACACTCCGGAAATACCTGCCTGGCATGCCGGAACCACCTCTCAGAGGTGCCAGAACCACATGCCGGACACTCCGGAATCACCTGCCGGGCATGCCGGAACCATCTCTCAGACGTGCCAGAACCATGTTCCGGACACGCCGGTACCACCTGCCGAGCTCGCCAGAACCACCTGCTGGACACTCCAAAATCAACTGCCAGCTACGCAAGAACCACGCAGCAGACACTCCGGAATCACCTGCTGCGCTGGCTGGAACCACGTGCTGGTCATGCCAACATCACCTGCCAGCTATGCCAGAACCACTTGGCGGACACCATGGAAACACCTGTCGGGCCGGCGGGAACCACCTCTCAGACGTGCCAGAACCATGAGCCTGAGATGCCGCAACCACACCCCGAACAGACCGAAGCTACCTGCCAGACCCGCCTGAACCACCTGCCGAGCACGCCGGAACCACCTGCTCGACTCGCCGGAACCACCTACCTGACACGCCAAAATCACCTGCCGGGTATGCCAGAACCACTTGGTGGACACTCACGTATCATCTGCTGGACATGCCAGAACCAGCTCTCAGACACACCAGAACCATGTGCCGGACACGCCGGAAGCACCAGCTGAGCATGCCTGAGCCACCTGCTCGACTCGCAAGAAACACCTGCCGGACACGCCAAAATCACCTGCCGGGTACGCCAGAACCACTTGGCGGTCTCTCCGGAATCACCTGTCGGGCATGCCGGAAGCACCTCTCAGACTTGCCAGAACCATGTTCCGGACACGCCGGTACCACCTGCCGAGTGTGCCGGAACCACCTGATCCACTCCCCAGAACCACCTGCTGGACACGCCAAAATCACCTGCCGGCTACGCCAGAACCATTTGGCAGAAAGTCCGGAATCACCTGCCGGCATGCCGGAACCACCTCTCAGACGTGCCAGAACCACGTGCAGGACACGCCGGAACCACCTGCCGAGCATGCAGGAACCACCTGCTCGACTCGCAGGACCCACCTGCCGGACACGCAAAAATCACCTGCTGGCTATGCCAGAACCACTTGCCAGACTTTCCAGAATCACCTGCCGGGAATGCCGGACCCACCTCTCAAATGTGCCAAAATCAAGTGCCGGAGACGCCAGAAGCACCTGCCAAGCTAGCTGGAAGCACCTGCTTGAATCGTCGGAACCACCTGTGGGACACGCCAAAATCACCAGCCAGCTACGCCAGAAACACTTGGTGGACAATCCGGAATCAACTGCAGGACATGTCAGAAAAACCTGTCAGACGTGGTGGAACCACGTGCCGGGCACGGCGGAACCACCTCCCGGACAGACCGGAACCACCTACCGGACCTGCCTGAATCACCTGCTGAGCATGCCGGAACCACCTGCCGGACATGCCAAAATCACCTGCGGGCTAGGCCAGAACCACTTGGAGGACTCTCCGGGATCACCTGACGTGCATGCCAGTAACACCTCTCAGACGTACCAGAACCACGTGCGGGACACGCCGGAACCCACTACCGGACAGACCGGAACCACCTGCCGGACACGCCAGACTAACCTGCCGAGAACGCCGGAATCACCTGAACAGCTCACCAGAAACACCTGCCGGACACGTCAAAATCACCTGCCGGACATGCCAAAATCACCTGCCAGCTACGCCAGAACCACTTGCCGGACACTCCGGAATCACCTGCCTGGCATGCCGGAACCATCTCTCAGACGTGCCAGAACCATGTTCCGGACACGCCGGTACCACCTGCCGAGCTCGCTGGAACCACCTGCTGGACACGCCAAAATCACCTGCCGGCTACACCAGAACCACGCGGCAGACACTCCGGAATCACCTGCCAGGCATGCCGGAACCACCACTCAGAGGTGCCAGAACCACATGCCGGAGACCCCGGAATCACCTGCCGGGCATGCCGGAACCACCTCTCAGAGGTGCCAGAACCACATGCCGGAGACTCCGGAATCACCTGCCGGGCATGCCGGAACCATCTCTCAGACGTGCCACAACCACGTGCCGGAGAGACCAGAAGCACCTGCCGAGCTCACCGGAAACACCTGCTGGACATGCGAGAACCACCTGCCTGACAGGCCAAAATCATATGCCAGCTACGCCAAAACCACTTGGTGGACACTCCAGAATCACCTTGCGGGCATGCTGGGACCACGTCATGGACAGACTGCAAACACCTGCCGGACCTGCCTGAACCACCTGCCGAGCAAGCCGGAAGCACCTGCTCGACTCACCAGAGCCACCTGCCGGACACACCAGAAACACCTGCAGGGTACGCCAGAACCACTTGGAGGACTCTCCGGGCTCACCTGCCGGGCATGCCGGAACCACCTCTCAGACATGCCAGAAGCATGTGCCGGACACGCCGGAACCACCTGCCGAGTATGCCGGAACCACATGCTCCACTCCCCAGAACCACCTGCTGGACACGCCAAAATCACCTGCTGGCTACGCCAGAACCACTCAGCAGACACTCCAGAACCACCTCCAGGACAGACCGGAACCACTTGCCGGACACGCCAGAATCACCAGCCGGCTACGCCACAACCACTTGTCAGACACTCCGGAATCACCTGCCGGGCATGCTGGAACCACATCACAGAGGTGCCGCAAACACATGCCGGAGACGGCGGAAGCACCTGCCGAGAATGCCGGAAGTTACTGATCCACTCCCCAGAGCCACCTGCCGGACACGCCAAAATCACCTGCCGGGTACGCCAGAACCACTTGGCAGACACTGCGGAATCACCTGCCGGTCATGCCAGCACAACCTCTCTGAAGTGCCAGAAGCACATGCCGGACAGGCCGGAACCATCTCCCGGACACACCGGAAACACAGG